>NC_064615.1:1175691744-1175995681 GCF_023898315.1 Schistocerca nitens | reverse complement strand
TGGCACAGGAAAGGTGCAGGAGTTACCACATACAAATTTATTTCTCTCCCTTTCCCCTATTTCTGCTCCCCCCCCCCTCCCCCCCATATCTCCCATGGTCACTGTCTAAACTGCAGCTCTTCACTGTCCGCCAACCCCACCATACTATTCCTCCACATCCCTGTCCCATCCTCCTCCTTACTCCCACGCAGTCTCCACTTCCATCATTCACTGGTGCTGCTGCTCGCAGTATGGTTTCAGTTGCCTGAGACAGCAGTTTTGTGTGAGTTGTGTTTGTGTTCTGCTGATTTGTATCCATTTTAGACACAATATTTCTACAACTGTCTCAGCTAACTACTTCAGGTGCTCCAAGTTTTACTGTTATGTGCACTTGCTGCCTGGAAAAACAATCAGCAGAACATCTGGAAGCACACCATTAATCATAGACACCAAGAAAACCTGAGAGATCACATCTTTAAGAGACACCACCAGTAGTTTTATCATTTTCTGAGAGGTGATACCCATTAGCTTATTTTTGTTTCTGAAACTATTAATATTACAGCCTATAAGAGTGGTAGACACTACACTTTGGAATATCCCTTTCTGCACTCAACATGTGTGTGTTTCTGTTTGAAAATTGGAGATAGTTATACAGTATTTTGAGTATGAGAATTAATAAAACTGAATGACTGTCCAAAAGCCATGATCTCAGATAAATACAGTATACTTGAATTAAGTTACATCTCCAACTGCCCAAATTTCTCAAAAACTATAACAGAATCAAATGTCATTGTATAGACATCTACCTCAATTTTGATGCCTTCCTTCAACATAATCCGTAGCTATGATGTGCACGGTGTTCAAATGTGCAAGAGTGAAGACACCAAGTCTGCAATCAGCCTATCAATTTAGTCCAGAGCTACTAAGAATTAACATATTTTATTTGAATTGGCCTAATGTTTTTATCAACGAATCAAACAATGGAAAAACCAGGAAGGAATATAAAAATATTATGAGAAGGAAAGTTGCTACTCACCATATATCAGAGATGTGAGTCGGAGATAGGCACAACAAAGAGATTCTCACAATTCAAGCTTTTGGCCATTGGCCTTCAACAATAAACACACACACACACGCACACACACACACACACACACACACAAAACTGCAGTCTCAGGTATCTGAAACCACATTGCGAGCAGCATCTCCAGTGCATGATAGGAGTGGTGATTGGGTGGGGGTGAGGAGGAGGCTGGGGTTGGGAGGGGGAGGGATAGTATGGTTGGAAGTGGCAGCCAGTGAAGTGCTGCAGGTTAGATGGACGGCAGGGGAGAGGTGGGGAGGGGGTGAGTAGCGGAAGAGGAGAGAAATAAAAAGGCTGCATGTGGTGGTGAAATTATGGCTGAGTAGGGCTGGAATGGGAACACAGAAGGGCCTGGATGGGTGAGAACAGTGACTAATGAAGATTGAGGCCAGGAGGGTTGCAGGAACATAGGATGCATTGCAGAGAAAGTTCCCACCTGCACAATTCAGAAAAGCTGGTGTTGGTGGGAAGGATCCATATGGCACTGGCTGTGAAGTAGTCATTGAAATGAAGGCAGAGTGTCCAGCAACAGGGTGGTCCACTTCTTTCTTGGCCTAGTTTTCCAGTGGCCATTCATGTTGGCAGACAGCTTATTGGTTGTCATGCCCAAATAGAATTCAGCACAGTGGTTGCAGCTTAGCTTGTAGACCATGACAGGTTTCACAGGTAGCCCTGCCTTTGATTGGATAGGTGATGTTAGTGACCAGACTGAAGTAGGTGGTGGTGGGAGGATGTATGGGACAGGTCTCACATCTAGATATATTACAATGGTATGAGCCATGAGGTAAGGGATTGAGAGCGGGGGTTGTGTAGGGATGGACAAGTATATTGTGTAGGTTCAGTGGACAGTGGGATACCACTGTGGAAGGTGTGGGAGGGTAGTGGGCAGGACATTTCAGGGCACAATGAGAGGTAATCGAAACCCTGTTGGAGAATTTCAGTTGCTCCAGTCATGGGTGGTTATGAGGGGAATGCTCCTCTGTGGCTGGACAGTGGGACTTTGGAAGGTGGTGGGAGACTGGGAAGATAAGGCATGGGAGATTTGATTTTGTACAAGGTTTGGAGGATAATTATCTTATTAATGAAGATTATAGGCCCATGTAGTCCTGGTCATCAGAAGCAGAATTCAAGCTTTATATGATCAACTGTGATAAAAATAAAAATTATTGTTTCAGAATCGCTAACTAGTGCTTACCTTCAGAGAACAAAATGTTTAGTACTGCCAACAGATAAATATGAAAGTAAAAAATATGATACTATCGTAGCTTTTGGAAGTACTAGTTCCTTCCTCAGGAGTAGAGAGGGATGGAATGGGGAATGTTGAAAAGGAAATGCAGGCCAGTCAGAGCCTAGGACAAAAAGGATCCACCTCTGGTGCTGACCTCAGCAGACAAAAATGAACGGAGGGACACTCAGAGAGAGTAACGCAGAGGTGGTATGTTGGTAAACACTGTGCAGCTTCAGTGTACATATGACAGGAACAGAGTGAAGAGTAAAGGTAGTTTAGGACAGCAGAAAAAAATTACTGCACTATTCATTTGTCTTCCCATAATTTCACTTTGCTTTTCACTCTGTTCTGTCATATCTGTGAAGTTACGTTGTGTTGTTGTTGTTGTTGTTGTGGTCTTCAGTCCAGAGGCTGGTTTGATGCAGCTCTCCATACTACTCAATCCTGTGCAAGCTTCTTCATCTCCCAGTACCTACTGCAACCTACATCCTTCTGAATCTGTTTAGTGTTTTCATCTCTTGGTCTCCCTCTACAATTTTTACCCTCCACACTGCCCTCCAATACTAAACTGGTGATCCCTTGATGCCTCAGAACATGTCCTACCAACCGATCCCTTCTTCTAGTCAAGCTGTGCCACAAACTTCTCTTCTCCCCAATCGTATTCAACACTTCCTCATTAGTTATGTGATCTACCCATCTAATCTTCAGCATTCTTCTGTAGCACCACATTTAAAAGTAAAGTACTGGGAAGAAATTCTGTCTCATAATTTATTTATTTTCTCAACAGAATTTTTGTTGACAAGCCTACTTTTTTCTGCCCATTATAGATGTTTACCAACATAAAACGCACCATTGCATTAAATTGGAGAGTTACCCAGTCTCATTTTATTTTAAGAACTACAGCAGGCATTCCACTTTTTATGTATTTTTATTTATACCAATATGCATTTCAGGCTTTCACCCATCTCTAATTGGCATAATACATGTCTTACAGTCTTGAGGTGTACATTGTTAAAACATTGACAGCAAAATCTGGATGCCGCTGTCTATTTATTAATGATGCACAGCTGAAGATTGCAACATGTATTACACCAATTGAAAATGGATCAAAGTCTGATATATGTTGACATAAATAATAATACGTAAAAAAGTAGCTGGTTGCTTATTTCTTAAAATAATATAATCCACAGCCACAGAGCTCAACAATGAATAAGGTAGATAAATTATTTGTTGAGTCTCATCTTGTAGCATTCACCATTTACTTCAATTTCAACCATTATTATAGGCAATTAAAATTTCATAGCCTTCCATCAATTAAATGTTCAAAGCCTTCCAACAGTAGCTGTCAAATGAAGTCAGCACCATCATAGACGGTAATTTCTAAGAAGTGCAGCAATTGTTTCAATGGACAGCTTCATATTTTTGTGGTTCATTAAGTGATTCATCATATTTTGGGCATGCAGCCACGGAAACATCATTTTTTCTACTTCAACCATTTTCTGAGTTAGATGACAGACTCAGGCAAAGCACTCATGTCCATTATTTTAAACACAAGAGCCACATCACTGTGCATTTTCGTGTAGCCATAGTGCAGTGTTGTGGCTCTTGTATTTCAAACAATGGATGGGGGTGAGCTAAATGAATCTGTCAGCTGTCTTGAAGATGGATGAAAGGTATACAATCAAAATATCAGTTGAAGGGATGGAATTTTTGGGGATACAGATCCAAAATCTATTGGATCAACATTTCTGTACTTTGGGCTATATTACTATACTCTAATTGTAACTCAAGGTGACTTAAAAAGTATCATGTTTATTTTCCATATTCTTTTGTAAAGTTAACTATTTATTTGTATCTAAAAACAAAGATGATGTAACTTACCAAACAAAAGCATGTTGATAGACACACAAACAAACACAAACATACACACAAAATTCAAGCTTTCACAACCAACAGTTGCTTCATCAGGAAAGAGGGAAGGAGAGGGAAAGACAAATGGATGTGCATTTTAAGGGAGAGGGTAAGGAGTCATTCCAATCCCGGGAGCAGAAAGACTTACCTTAGGGGGAAAAAAGGACAGGTATACAATCACACACACACATATCCATCCGCACGTACACAGACACAAGTAGTCATTTGTAAAGGCAAAGAGTTTGGGCAGAGATGTCAGTCGAGGCGGAAGTACAGAGGCAAAGATGTTGTTGAATGACAGGTGAGGTATGAGCGGCGGCAACTTGAAATTAGCAGAGGTTGAGCCCTGGTGGGTAATGGGAAGAGAGGATATACTGAAGAGCAAGTTCCCATCTCCGGAGTTCTGATAGCTTGGTGTTAGTGGGAAGTATCCAGATAACCCGAACGGTGTAACACTGTGCCAAGATGTGCTGACCGTGTACCAAGGCATGTTTAGCCACAGGGTGATCCTCATTACCAACAAACACTGTCTGCCTGTGTCCATTCATGCAAATGGACAGTTTGTTGCTGTTCATTCCCACATAGAAAGCTTCACAGTGTAGGCAGGTCAGTTGGTAAATCACGTGGATGCTTTCACACGTGGCTCTGCCTTTGATCGTGTACTCCTTCCGGGTTACAGGACTGGAGTAGGTGGTGGTGGGAGGGTGCATGGGATAGGTCTTACACCAGGGGCAGTTACAAGGATAGGAGCCAGAGGGTAGGGAAGGTGGTTTGGGGATTTCATAGGGATGAACCAAGAGGTTACGAAGGTATGGTGGACAGCGGAAAGACACTCTTGGTGGAGTGGGGAGGATTTCATGAAGGATGGATCTCATTTCAGGGCAGGATTGAGGAAGTCGTATCCCTGCTGGAGAGCCACATTCAGAGTCTGATCCAGTCCCGGAAAGTATCCTGTCACAAGTGGGGCACTTTTGGGGTTCTTCTGTGGGAGGTTCTGGGTTTGAGGGGATGAGGAAGTGGCTCTGGTAATTTGCTTCTGTACCAGGTCAGGAGGGTAGATGCGGGATGCAAATGCTGTTTTCAAGTTGTTCGTGTAATGGTTCAGGGATTCCGGACTGGAGCAGATTCGTTTGCCATGAAGACCTAGGCTGTAGGGAAGGGGCCGTTTGATGTGGAATGGGTGGCAGCTGTCATAATGGAGGTACTGTTGCTTGTTGGTGGGTTTGATGTGGACAGATGTGTGAAGCTGACCATTGGACAGATGGAGGTCAATGTCAAGGAAAGTGGCAAGGGATTTGGAGTAGGACCAGGTGAATCTGATGGTTGAGGTTGGAGAGGAAATTCTGGAGTTGTTCTTCACTGTGAGTCCAGATCATGAAGATGACATCAATAAATCTGTACCAAACTTTGGGTTGGCAGGCCTGGGTAACCAAGAAGGCTTCCTCTAAGTGACCCATAAATAGGTTGGCATACGAAGGGGCCATCCTGGTACCCATGGCTGTTCCCTTTAATTGTTGGTATGTCTGGCCTTCGAAAGTGAAGAAGTTGTGCGTCAGGATGAAGCTGGCTAAGGTAATGAGGAAAGAGGTTTTAGGTAGGGTGGCAGGTGATTGGCGGGAAAGGAAGCGCTCCATCGGAGCGAGGCCCTGGACGTGCGGAATATTTGTGTATTTAAACATTTTCCTCATTACCTTAGCCAGCTTCATCCTGACTCACAACTTCTTCACTTTCGAAGACCAGACATACCAACAATTAAAGGGAACAGCCGTGGGTACCAGGATGGCCCCCTCGTACGCCAAACTATTTATGGGTCGCTTAGAGGAAGCCTTCTTGGTTACCCAGGCCTGCCAACCCAAAGTTTGGTACAGATTTATTGATGACGTCTTCATGATCTGGACTCCCAGTGAAGAACAACTCCATAATTTCCTCTCCAACCTCAACTCCTTTGGTTCCATCAGATTCACCTGGTCCTACTCCATATCCTATGCTACTTTCCTTGACGTTGACCTCCATCTGTCCGATGGTCAGCTTCACACATCTGTCCACATCACACCCACCAACAAGCAACAGTACCTACATTCTGACAGGTGCCACCCATTCCACATCAAACAGTCCCTTCCCTACAGCATAGGTCTTCATGGCAAACGAATCTGCTCCAGTCCAGAATCCCTGAACCATTACACCAACAACTTGAAAATAGCTTTCGCATCCCGTAACTACCCTCCCGACCTGGTACAGAAGCAAATTACCAGAGCCTCATCCCCTCAAACCCAGAACCTCCCACAGAAGAAGATCCATCCTTCATGAAATCCTCCCCACTCCACCAAGAGTGTCTTTCCACTGTCCACCTAAACTTCGTAACCTCTTGGTTCATCCGTATGAAATCCTCAAACCACCTTCCCTACCCTCTGGCTCTTACCGTTGTAACTGCCCCTGGTGTAAGACCTGTCCCATGCACCCTCCCACCACCACCTACTCCAGTCCTGTAACACGGAAGGTGTACACGATCAAAGGCAGAGCCACGTGTGAAAGCACCCACGTGATTTACCAACTGACCTGCCTACACTGTGAAGCTTTCTATGTGGGAATGACCAGCAACAAACTGTCCATTTGCATGAATGGACACAGGCCGACAGTGTTTGTTTGGTAAGTTACGTCATCTTTGTTTTTCGATATAATTTTCCCATGTGGAATGTTTCCCTCTATTATATTCATAACTATTTATTTGAATATAATAGAGGGAAACATTCCACATGGGAAAAATATATCTAAAAACAAAGATGATGTGACTTACCAAACGAAAGTGCTGGCAGGTCGATAGACACACAAACAAACACAAACATACACACAAAATTCAAGCTTTCGCAACAAACAGTTGCTTCATCAGGAAAGAGGGAAGGACAGGGAAAGACGAAAGGATGTGGGTTTTAAGGGAGAGGATAGGGAGTCATTCCAATCCTGGGAGCGGAAAGACTTACCTTAGGGGGAAAAAAGGACAGGTATACACTCGCGCGCACACACACTCACACACATATCCATCCGCACATACACAGACACAAGCAGACATTTGTAAAGGCAGATGTCTGCTTGTGTCTGTGTATGTGCGGATGGATGTACCCACATCCTTTTGTCTTTCCCTGTCCTGCCCTCTTTCCTGATGAAGCAACCGTTTGTTGTGAAAGCTTGAATATTGTGTGTATGTTTGTGTTTGTTTGTGTGTCTATCGACCTGACAGCACTTTCGTTTGGTAAGTCACATCATCTTTGTTTTTAGATATAACTATTTATTTGTATATATATGATCCATGTGGAGACATAAAATTCAGATATCTCCTTTAAATTCATGATAGGCACCAATTAAATTCGATAAGTTATATTCGTGGATGTTTGTCGATAAATTTATCAAGATAGCATATTGTTTGAACATAACAATAATGACCAGTCCACATAATTTATTTGTGTTGCCAAACTTGGGAGCAATTCTGAACAATGTACATGTATCTCAGTTCCAGACGCACCACCTACAGATGTACAGTGTAGTTCTATTTCATCACAAAGTCTTCTAGTGATGTGGACGCCTCCACCACAACCACAGATCAATGGAATACTATTAGGATACAAAGTCATCTACAGAGCTCTCTGTAATCTTAATGGTAACTGCTTCCTTCTGTATTTCAATAATTAATTGTTTTAATTATACAATAGAAAACACTATGTAATAGGCATGATTATTATACTACTTCTAGTGAAAATGAAAGATAGAGCTGTACACACTAAAATCTATAGAGAAAAACAGAAATTGGAATCTATCCAACAAATAATTGGGTATATTTAGTGCAATTGCTACTCTTAGATGAAGAGGATGACATGAGGCTGAAGATACGAATTTCTGGCAGTTCAGGTGAAACCAATCAGAAGATTGATGGAGTGGGCTGGAAGGGGGGGATAAAAAAAGCACTATCTTACAACAGGTGATGTGTGTCTCAGTGTTTCAGGGTCTGTTCAGTTTCAGCGAGAGAAAGCAATGTGAAGTTGTTGATTAAGGGGTAGGTGTGATACCCTGACTTCTGCCTGAGTTCTCCCTGGTCCTTGTTTCCTCCCAGGGCCCTTACACATACCAGTTATGTGCCATTCACTGTCAAGTTGACGAGTGGTGATAGATCCTGTACTACTTTTACAGGAGACAGTATCCACAAGAGAGAGTAGTACTTGGGGTACCTTCAGTCTTTCTGGTACATGGTCTTGATAGCCCTTCTAACACCCATTCTCAGCAGCTTCCATTTGCTTGAGAGTAGTCAGGGTGATTTTCAGCTATTCACAGACAGCAACCCCCACATCCAGGAACAAGAGTCAGATCTGGCTTCATTATGGATGGTGCAGTTTTTCAGATCAGGAAACAAATTACAAGAAAATAAGTTTGTTGGTTTTCTTTTAATATCTTGATCTGTTATGGTATTATGTGCAATACAATGAATTAGCACCATGTAGCACTATTCTATTACAGTGCTGATATTAATTATATTGCTGTCTAACATATAAAACAATGGAAAATCCAGGGTGGAATGTAAAACACACACACACACACACACACACACACACACACACACACACACGCATAACTGCAGCCTCTGGCAGCTGAAGCCACACTGTGGAAAACAGCTACATTGCATGATGGGAGTGGCAACTGGGTGGTACGTTAAGAGCAATGAGCACTTTTTCATTTTTGGTACTTTGAAAATAACTCTTCTAATGAAAAAATGCTCATACCTTTCAAGGTATGCATTTTAGAGCAGGGTTACTGGACATTTTTTTCTTGTTTTGGTCCATCCTGCCACTTCCCAAAATATGGAAGGCAAAGAGCTTGCAGTAGAGGAGATTTGTTTCATAGGATCAAGAGCAAGAATTGCCAATAGCTCTTAAGATATGTGTTTTAGACTCCATGTTTACTCGATTTTTTTGTTTCAAATGGTCATTACAGTCATATCCCTGAATATTGACTATCACTTCTGAAACACCTGTACAGTATGCATATATGTATTTACCAAGTATATTAAAATATATAGACTATATGTGACCAAAAGTTTACTAGATTATTATGTAAAAATGTAAACAAAATCAATGAAGAATTTTTTAAGATTTTTGATAAAAACGGTAAACTAGCACCTGTATTTATATACAGTAAAACACTATTTTTACATTTCTGCATTTTACATTTTCCCAACTTTTTACATTTTTTGTGTCATCTCATTGCCACTGTTGAGTTTTGTACCTTGGGAAGCAAGGAGAGGATGTTGTTTGGTGGCCAATATCCTCTTTCTACAACCCAACTGCGCATTTGTGTTAACAGGGTTATTAATTCATAAGAACAAGAAGCTACTTATCTTTAAGCAATCTGTTTTTGTACAATCTCTTCTTTAATTGTCCACATTAGCCTCACTGCTGGTTAAGAACAAGTTCTGCTGTAAACTCTACACTCTCACAGCCAGTGATGTGAACTGACAGATTCTAACTAGAATAGTGACTGAGCTAGTAACTGAGCTGACTGCAATTGAAACTGATTCTGTCTGCGACTTGCTGACTGTCTGTGACTGACCGGACCCTCCAGTCTGTGGTGGTGATCTAAATCCTTGCAGTCAAGAGGGCGTTGACGGTGCGGCGTGTTGCTTGCAGGTCTGTCTTTGGCCTCTCTCCTCATAGGCACACTTGATGCAGCACCTATTATCGGTCTTCTTGCAACCTCTTTGCCAACTGGTGTGCAAGCGGTAGCTTATGACAGCACTTTGCCCCCGCCTCCCCCCGTCACCCTGCCACGTAATGCTGCCTCATTTTATGTAGGCATGTAAGGAGGCTGCGAAAAACAATGGGCAGGGAGGCAGGACACTTGATGTGGAGATGAGCTAGGTACTGTAGCTGTGGAGTACAGCATACTCCCTGCTGTACACCATCTGGCTTGCTGATTTGCAAGGCATCCGGAATATCCTCTGGAAAACTGCTGCCAGGGCACACGTCCAGACCTGAGGGCATGACCTGCGGCACTGAAGGAGACTTCGATGGCAGTGGCAGGTCCAGGTCCATAGGATCGGCAAGTGGAGATGGTGGGAGTGAGGGGGCATCGCCCATTTGCACCTCCATGGCTGCCCCCAGCAGGTGGCTTCAAAGGCCGTGTAGTCCCATGACGCTGTGAATCTGGGAGAAGAAAAGCAGCAGGATTATGGGACAAATGACACGCACAAATTTGGTTCTGGTGGCAGCACTGCAAACCATCGGGGCCTACAATTAAGTAAATATACGAGTCAATGCATTCCTGGATTATGCCTCTTTTCCAGCACCCATGTCTGCCATAAACCCTGAAAAGAACAAGATCACATGGGGCATAGTAATACTTGTGGACTAACCTTTGTAACCTCTTGGTTCATCCCTATGAAATCCCCAAACCACCTTCCCTACCCTCTGACTCCTACCCTTGTAACCGCCCCCAGTGTAAAACCTGTCCCATGCACCCTCCCACCACCACCTACTCCAGTCCTGTAACCCAGAAGGTGTACACGATCAAAGTCAGAGCCACGTGTGACAGCACCCATGTGATTTACCAACTGACATGCCTACACTATGAAGCTTTCTATGTGGGAATGACCAGTAACAAACTGTCCATTCACATGAACAGACACAGGCAGACAGTGTTTGTTGGTAATGAGGATCACACTGTGGCTAAACATGCCTTGGTGCACAGCCAGCACCTCTTGGCACAGTGTTATACCATATGAGTTATCTGGATACTTCCCACTGACACCAGCCTATCAGAACTCCAGAGATGGGAACTTGCCCTTCAATATATTCTCTCTTCCCGTTACCCACCAGGCGTCAACCTCCGCTAATTTCAAGTTGCCGCCGCTCCTACCTCACCTGTCATTTAATAACATCTTTGCCTCTGTACTTCCACCTCGACTGACATCTCTACCTAAACTCTTTGCCTTTACATATGTCTGCTTGTGTCTGTGTATGTGCGGATGGATATGTGTGTGTGTGCGAGTGTATACCTGTCCTTTTTTCCCCCCTAAGGTAAGTCTTTCCGCTCCTGGGATTGGAATGACTCCTTACCCTATCCCTTAAAACCCACATCCTTTCGTCTTTCCCTCTCCTTCCCTCTTTCCTGATGAGGCAACAGTTTGTTGCGAAAGCTTGAATTTTGTGTGTATGTTTGTGTTTGTTTGTGTGTCTATCGACCTGCCAGCACTTTCGTTCGGTAAGTCACATCATCTGTGTTTTTTGATATATATATTTTTAGCCTCATGTTACACTTTCCACCTTCTAATACCATGTCACCCTCACAACATCCCCACAACGACCCCATTAAGTTTTATTTACATTCCCTGCACAAACATGCCTTCGCCCTAGCCAGATTACGCTCCCATATTTTATTTACTCAGGCTTGTCTGTCATTTGGCATTACCCCCAAAGGCCTCACACTTAAAGTTCCCATCTCTGGCTGTAACCCTTCTTTCCATCAGTCCCTACACCAGTTCCAAACTGTACAATCCATAGCCTTCACCCGCCTAATCCTTCACCTACACATCAACTCAGCCAATGAACACACCCGTCAACTCCTATCCCTAATAAAAGTCCTCAATCTTTCCTATCCCACATCCACACCGGTTGTTCAGAGCATCCTCCTACAGGCCAACTGCAAATTAGAACAGCATGCCACCCACCACCTCAAAAACTATCCAATCTCCTGGTTTTCCACCCCCGGAAAGGCAACTCACTCACCCTCCACAACCTTTCCAACAAACCTCAACCTCCTCTCATTGCACACAGACCCAGTCTCTCCCATCTACTCAATCTCCCACTTCCAGCTCCACTCCTCTCAAAATTCTAATCAACCCAATCTGGAACCACAACACCCCAATTCAGTAGTTAACCTTTCCTCCAAACCTCTCTCCCAATCTGAAACCTCTGTCCTATCCAATGGCCTCACCTTCAGCCCTACTCCCAGATTCAACCAAACAGTCCTTGTCAAAGATTTACTGTCCTACACTCGTACTCTCTGCTGGAAATATCACTTTGGCATGAAGAAAAATAATCCTAATCCTACTCCTACTCCTAATGATCCAAGTCCCCAAGACACTATACAAACTGAACCCTGCCTGGAACAGTTCTGTCCTCCGTCACAGCGGGACCCACCTCCTCTTCCTCAAAATCACCCTCTCCAAACCTTCCAGGAATTTCTCACTTCCAGCCTTGCCTCTCAATCCTTCTTGAAAAACCTTAATCCTTCTCCCAACATCACCACAGCTGAAGCCCAGGTTATCCGTGATCTGTAGGCTGACCGATGCATTGTCATTCATCCGGCTGACAAGGGTTCCACGACTGTGGTACTTGATCATCGGGAGTATGTGGCTGAGGGACTGCATCAGCTTTCAGGCAACCCTACATACAAAGTTTGCCAAGGTAATCCCATTCCTGATGTCCAGGCAGAGCTTCAAGGAATCCTCAGAACCTTAGGCCCCCTACAAATCCTTTCACCTGACTCCATCTACCTCCTGACCCCACCGACACCCCGCACCCCTACCTTCTACCTACGTCCTAAAATTCACAACCCAATCATCCCGGCCTCCCCATTGTAGCTGGATGCCAAGCCCCCACAGAACATATCTCTGCCTACGTAGATCACACCTTCAACCCATTACATGCAGTCTCCCATCCTTCATCAAAGACACCAACCACTTTCTCGAACACCTGGAATCCTTACCCAGTCTGTTACCCCCAGAAACCATTCTTGTAACCATTGATGCCACTTCCTTATACACAAACATCCCGCACATCCAGGGCCTCACTGTGATGGAGCACTTCCTTTCACGCCAATCACCTCCTACCCTACCTAAAACCTCTTTCCTCATTACCTTAGCCAGCTTCATCCTAACCCACAACTTCTTCACTTTTGAAGGCCAGACATACCAACAATTGAAAGGAACACCATGGGTACCAGGATGGCCCCCTCATATGCCAACCTATTTATGGGTTGCTTAGAGGAAGCCTTCTTGGTTACCCATGCCTGCCAACCTGAAGTTTGGTACAGATTTATTGATGACATCTTCATGATCTGGACTCACAGTGAAGAACAACTCCAGAATGTCCTCTCCAACCTCAACCATCAGATTCACCTGGTCCTACTCCAAATCCCTTGCCACTTTCTGTGACGTTGACCTCCATATGTCCAATGGCCAGCTTCACACATCTGTCCACATCAAACCCACCAACAAGCAACAGTACCTCCATTATGACAGCTGCCACCCATTCCACATCAAACGGTCCCTTCCCTACAGCCTAGGTCTTCATGGCAAACGAATCTGCTCCAGTCCGGAATCCCTGAACCATTACACCAACAACCTGAAAACAGCTTTCGCATCCCGCAACTACCCTCCTGACCTGGTACAGAAGCAAATAACCAGAGCCACTTCCCCATCTCCTCAAACCCAGAACCTCCCACAGAAGAACCCCAAAAGTGCCCCATTTGTGACAGGATGCTTTCTAGGACTGGATCAGACTCTGAATGTGGCTCTCCAGCAGGGATACAACTTCCTTAACTCCTGCCCTGAAATGAGAACCATCCTTCATGAAATCCTCCCCACTCCACCAAGAGTGTCTTTCCGCCATCCACCTAACCTTCGTAACCTATTGGTTCATCCCTATGAAATCCCCAAACCACCTTCCCTACCCTCTGGCTCCTATCCTTGTAACTGCCCCTGGTGTAAGACCTGTCCCATGCACCCTCCCACCATCACCTACTCCAGTCCTGTAACCCGGAAGGAGTACACAATCAAAGGCAGAGCCACGTGTGAAAGCACCCACGTGATTTACCAACTGACATGCCTACACTGTGAAGCTTTCTATGTGGGAATGACCAGCAACAAACTGTCCATTCACATGAATGGACACAGGCAGACAGTGTTTGTTGGTAATGAGGATCACCCTGTGGCTAAACATGCCTTGGTGCACGGCCAGCACAACTTGGCACAGTGTTACACCGTCCGGATTATCTGGATACTTCCCACTGACACCAACCTATCAGAACACCGGAGATGGGAACTTGCCCTTCAATATATCCTCTCTTCCCGTTACCCACCAAGCCTAAACCTCCGCTAATTTCAAGTTGCCGCCCCTCGTACATTACTTGTCACTCAACAACATCTTTGCCTCTGTACTTGTGCCTCGACTGACATCTCTGCCTAAACTCTTTGCCTTTACTATGTCTGCTTGTATCTGTATATGTGTGTGTGTGTGTGTGTGTGTGTGTGTGTGTGTGTGTGTGTGCGCGTGCTCGCAAGTGTGCACCTCTCCCTTTTTCCCCCTAAGCTAAGTCTTTCCGCTCCCGGGATTGGAATGACTCCTTACCCTCTCCCTTAAAACCCACATCCTTTCGCCTTTCCCTTTCCTTCCCTCTTTCCTGACGAAGCAACCGTTGGATGTGAAACCTTGAATTTTGTGTGTGTGTTTGTGTTTGTTTGTGTGTCTATCAACATGCCAGCACTTTCGTTAGGTAAGTCACATCATCTTTGTTTCTTGATATATTTTTCCCACGTGGAATGTTTCCCTCTATTATATTCATATATATATAAACAAAGATGATGTGACTTACCAAACAAGAGCGTTGGTACATTGATAGATACAATAACAAACACAAACACACACACAAATTTCAAGCTTTCGCTACCCACAGTTGCTTCATCAGAAAAGAGGGAAGGAGAGGGAAAGACGGAAGGATGTGTGTTTTACGGGAGAGGGTAAGGAGTCATTCGAATCCCGGGATTGGAAAGACTTACCTTAGGGGGAAAAAGGGACAGGTATACACACATATCCATCCGCACATATACAGACACAAGCAGATATATGGAAAGGCAAAGAGTTTGAGCAGAGATGTCACTCGAGGTGGAAGTACAGAGGCAAAGATATTGTTGAGTGACAAGTGATGTACGAGGGGCGGCAACTTGAAATTAGCGGAGGTTGAGGGCAGGTGGGTAACAGGAAGAGAGCATATATTGAAGGGCAAGTTCCCATCTCCAGAGTTCTGATAGGTTGGTGACAGTGGGAAGTATCCAGATAACCCGAACGGTGTAACACTGTGACAAGATGTGCTGGCTGTGCACCAAGGCATGTTTAGCCACAGGGTGATCCTCATTACCAACAAACAGTGTCTGCCTGTGTCCGTTCATGTGATTGGACAGTTTGTTGCTGGTCATTCCCACATAGAACGCTTCACAGTGTTGGAATGTCAGTCGGTAAATCACGTGGGTGCTTTCACACATGGCTCTGCCTTTGATCGTGTATACCTTCTGGGTTACAGGACTGGAGTAGGTGGTAGTGGGAGGGTGCATGGGACAGGTTTTACGCGGGGGGCAGTTACAAGGGTAGGAGCCAGAGGGTAGGGAAGGTGGTTTGGGGATTTCATAGGGATGAACCAAGATGTTACGAAGATTAGGTGGATTGCGGAAAGAGACTCTTGGTGGAGTGGGGAGGATTTCATGAAAAGTGTCTGTTCTTTCTCACTTTTTCATTAATTTTGTGCATCAAATTGCCAGGAATGACTGTAGGTTATTCACTTGGTTCCTGATCATGCACATTCTTACTCTTTATTTATTTATTCATTCATTCTTCTGTAGTCAGTTTTCATTGTATGGATGTGGCCATTTTACACACACACACACACACACACACACACACACACAAAGTACATAAGATAATGGAAAAAATAGGGTATACATAAGAAATTCCATACGTATCCACAATTTATCACTTCATTACGAAGTACAAGGTATTGTGGTCTTCATAAGCATACTCCATCCTCCTTATCCACTTTGAGATTGGTCTTTCTTATTTGTGTGTAATAATGTTACCATCTTTAGAAGCTTTCACCCATTTCACAACTGACAGACAGGATTCTCAGTCATAGGAAACATTTCAAATACTCACAAACAAACATAAGCATGCCAAATATTGAGGAAAATTTTGTAAAAAGAGTAGGTTAAAGCATAGGCTTTCACATAAAAATATAATAGCTAAGAGAATTCTACGTGTTTTATTTTTATTTCAAAATAGTTCTCATTTAAAATATATAAGCCATATTTGTCAACTTGTTGTTTTAAATTGTGATGCGTGGGTTCCATGTTTTACAGATTAAGCTGACTTGTCCTACAGTACAAGTATGCATCCTTCACATAATGTAAGGAAATGGGATATTTTATTGGGTGAGGAAGGACTAGTTTATGATGCTTCGTATGACATTTATTACATCAATTATAGTTGTAATGATGCTGACATTGTTGAGCTGTTGTTGTTATCCAGATATAGATTTCTCAATCTTTATTCACAGAGGTATTTATGCCTTCAGAACATATTACAAGAGATCAAAAGGTGGAACTGAGTAAACTTGATCACTTCTGCAACTACAGCATAGAAGTTCGAGCCTTCACAAGTAAAGGTGATGGTGTGGGCAGCCAACCTATCATCTGTGCAACACAAGAGGATGGTATGACACATGTTAGTTTCATCCAATTAATTATTTAATCTATGATGGTGATACTGAATTGCTTGAAACCATTTACTCAACATTATCTCCATTTTATCCTTTTAATCAGATTTCATAAATTAAAAGTACCAAAACATATATGTGTTAAAAGGAAGTTCACTTTAGAAAATCATTTATTTGAAAACTTAAAGAATATCAGAAAATCCTGAGTTGAATTCAAACAGTAGAATGAGAAAAGATGACCATTCACAATGCATTGGAGACTTTCAGTGTGTACAGTTAGAAAAGAACAATCTAGGGATAGCAGCTTTGCTTATGAACTTGCATTCTTTTTCAGGCAACACCAGACACACCCAGTTACTTTTTATATGCTTTCTATCGGTTCAATTTAGAGTGTTATAAGGGGAGTATTGCACATAAACCCATACTGCGAAAAACAATGGGATGAAGAGAATTAATGCAAAGAAAGCAACCTGTCCCTGCCATGAAGTGATCCTTGCTCTTTGTTCTGTGTGTGGCTCAGTGCAAGGATGTAGCCAAGGGAGGAGACCAGAGGCTCTGGAAATTGAAAGACATTCTGATTATCAATTGTATGATGAAAAAGCGATACACAATATCGATAGTTAGCAAGGCCAACATTAGATTTAAACTTTCTAAACATTTACAGCAATATTAGCTATTGCCATTACTATCTTAGCCAAGACCATTTGTTGGCCTTTCTTGGACTCATTGTTTTGTTAACCAGTTCAGTTCTTACTTGCAGCTGTATTTAATGCAAGTGCTACCATTTATTGTTTTTGTGCTGTGTACTGTTGTGATAGTTTCTAGTACGGATAAGTTTGTAACAAGAAAGAAGAAGAAAAGTGATCCTGATTCATTTGCTAGTGCTATGGGAAGTTAAAAATATGTACACTCTACTACAACTGCCTATTTACCTGTCTATAGTAGTTAGTCCATATTTGGAGACTGGTAGAACTTTGGAGTTGCAGTATTTCACATGACACTGAAGCAGTAAATAACATTACAAATAACATTAAATTAAAATCATTGGATAAAAATACACCTGGATTTGTCTTTGTCATACAAAAATTGTGTTGATCAACAAAAATATCAATATGGTTGCATTTCTTTACAAATTTTGCTCAATATTCTACCATTAGTAATCCAAATGGCAAACATTGCTGAATCTGGTAACGTGGACAATACTCAGTTATGAGAACCATTTCTGATTTGGAATGAGGTGGAGGAGTTAGTGGAGAGCGAAAGGGGTATGTGATGACAGTGCTTTCTATAATGGATCCATTTCCAAAATATTTTTTCAGTGGGCTGCTTGAATTCACCTGAGCTGACTGTGCCATGCATCCCTCCCTCCCCCCTTTTGTCCAAAATCTATTTACACTCCTGTAATACTATAAGAAGTCAACCTCATTAGCCAGTGGTCTTGTCAAAGAGGGCAGAGGAGCAGACAGATGTTCAGGGCACTCGGCAGTTGGGCTGCAGTAGCAGGACATTGTAGCTATGTGTGTTTTGTGCTTTCAAGATGGATACAAGTTTGTAAGTTAAGATCCTATGCTTGAGTTGTTTGTTTTGTGCTTCTTCACTGTTCAATGTCTCCTGTGTATGGGAAATGGGACTTGTTAATCACATCATTATTAATGAACCTTAAAATTCTTCAAACTTTTTGAGCACCAATTCACTGAAGTTTAGTGAAAAGAAATGATCATATGGCATTATTGTCCAGGAGACCCTTTCTGGGGTTGTTCGGCTGCCTGGTGAAATATTGGTAATAATGGTAGGGTACTTTTATTGGAACAGTTAAGGTATTAGTATTCCTTTCAGTCTCTGATACATAGCTTAGCTTCAAAAATGTGTTTCAGATTGTAGTTCAACACATGATTTGAAATGTGATACAATCTATTTAAATCTATAAATGTTCAAATTCTTATCTGCAAATTGTGCTTTGCAAATATAAATTCTTTGAGCATTGACAGATTCAGCTGCTCCTTTATGCATTTTCAAATGTATGTCAAACACATATCCAGTATTACTTTTGTTGCTTTATGATAAAAGTAAATTATTGTAGCAATGTATTTATTTTGTTGCTTATTAGATTGACACTTTTAAAATGCTTTTGGATAGTATAAGAGAGAGTAATTATATTTTACAGTACCAGGTGAACCGGAAAATATGAAGGTATTGGTGGCAGACTTAAGAACAATGCTTGTCTCGTGGTTACCACCACTATACCCTAATGGAAAAATCAAGCAGTACAGAATATACATGAGATCATTAGATGGAATGGCTCTGGTAAGTAAAGAACCTTATTTCATTTTTATTATATTTGTACCACAGTCTCTCGGTTTATGTACATACAGAAAGAGAGGAACAAGAAACTCTAGCATTATTCATACAGGGGAGAAAAGATGCAACAAGCTGAATTTGCGAGTCTGCCCATGAAATATCCAATGGCTGCAAAAAGAACCAAGTGAGTTCCAATCCAAACACAATTTTAATGTTATTAATAGACCCTAAGATGTGGGTTGTGTGTGACTATAACTTCTAGACTATGGATATTTTTTATTAATACTACAAACAATGGAAAATCCACGATGGAATGTAACAGTGTTATGAAAAGGAAAGTTGCTACTCGCCATATAGTGGAGATGCTGAGTCACAGATAGGCATGACAAAAAGACTGTCACAATATAAATGTTCAGCCATCAAGGCCTTTGTTGAAAATAGATGACCGACACATATACAAGCACACACGGAAATGCAGTTCACACACACGACTGCACCCTCTGCTAGGTAAAGCATTTATTTTCTTGGAATAACCCTTTTTAGGTTCAAACAAACTATTTTAGCATTCATGGAGTATTTTAATACAAAATATAGTGAACAGTAATATTAACTTGGATTTTTTTTTTGTAATTTTGACACAGTTATTCTAGTTTCCTTTAGAAAATAAACATTCAACTATTCCTTATATTAGGGGGGGGGGGGGGGGGGGGGAAGAGGTGCACAAACAGCCATGCTACAATGGCTTTAAGTCCTTTACTGAAAAATTCTTTTCATATGTCACTCACATAAAAATACACACTTGAGATGCATACCCATGTATGTCCACAGGCTATGGCCTATCACTACAACCAACAAGAAATTTTAAATTATATTGTGTTATTGCAGTCCTAAGTTAATCAAATTTCTAAGTTTTGTAAAATGAAACTTTTTCTGTTGCCTCTCATTGCAGTTTTGTAGGCTGAGAAACAACTCTCTACAGCACAAAAGGCCAATGATGCATATTTCATCAACACAATTGCTCGCAGCCTCCAATACAGTCCACCTTCAAACTTCTCCCCCGAATAATGGTGGACGCTTCCTCTGTATCTTCATATCCAAGATTCATCACAAAAATTTTCCTTAATTTAATAATGCATGCTGTATCAACTGAACGACATTTTCTTGCAGACACATCTGGAGCTTGGAGATCATGTCTACAGCATCTTTCAGTAGTAGAGATGTGTCCTCTAGTTGTTGGATTGCAACAGGTTGATGTTGAAAGTGAGCTCTTAAAAATGCCAACATTCTTGTCGTTCTTAAGGGCCATCTTGGCTTTTTCAGTAAAACTTGATTTACTCTTTGACCTTTTGGAAGTGTTCAGCATAATATAAAGGTGCCTTAGAGCCAGTTGCACCAACGTGTAAGTTTGGGTTCATGTGGGAGAGGTATGTTTCGAGCTATTTACGTAAAGGACAGAATATGGATTAGAACTTTGCGATATACTTTCTTAACTGAGAGTATGATTCTATTTACTTCAGGAAAATTATTTCTGACTTCCTGCACTAGATGTTGTAGGTCACGGGCAAGGCGGGTATAATGGAACATACCAGGATACAATTATTTCACTGTTGCTCCCTCTTTTAAGAAATTGGCAGCACATTCTGTCACCAACAGTAAAAATTTATCATCTCTATTTTTTACTGAACGTAGGATGCATTTGACATTCCTGACTTTGTGCACACTACAGTACTGAGATTCAACTTCTCCAGTTCTTTACACAGGTGTATGGATTTCGTGGTGCTGTGCAATTTCCCCACCATGACATTAACTATAAATCTGCCACAACTGTCAGCGGTCTCATTAACTGAAAGCCAAATGTAGTGGTCACCAACGTTTGTGTTAATATTGGCAATAGCCTTTCTAAAACCTTTTTCAAATCATTTTTGCACAATGGCATCTCATCTACTACACTGTGACTGCTCATACTATCCAGGAAGGCATTGAAATTGGGGCTCTTTAGCATGTTCCATTGCACATAAGCCAACACTGAAGCCTCATGCAAGTCTAGATTTACATGTCATAGAAAAAATTAATGGTTGAATAATTTCTTTGTTCTTCTTCCTAGTGGTGCTCATAATGTGAGCTGCAGAATGTTTCTGTTGAAGGAAATGTGGCTTTTTATCATGGCTTGTCTAAAATTAAAACAAACACTAAGAACATGGCATTAACTAAAAAGTAAAAATGTGATCATGTAAAACATCACTTTAATTGCATCATATATCTAAAAACAAAGATTCTGTAACTTACCAAACAAAAGCATTGGTACATTGATAGGGACAATAACAAACACAAACACACATACAAATTTCAAGCTTTCGCAACCCACGGTTGCTTCATCAGTAAAGAGGGAAGGAGAGGGAAAGATGGAAGGATGTGGGTTTTAAGGGAGAGGGTAAGGAGTCATTCCAATCCTGGGAGCAGAAATACTTACCTTGGGGGGAAAAAGGGACAAGTATACACTCGCACACACACACATATCCATCCGCACGTATACAGACACAAGGAGACACCGTCTCTAATGACCTCGTTGTCGACGGGACGTTAAACACTAACCACCACCACCACCACCACCACCACCACACAAGGAGACATATGTAAAGGCCTTTACATATCTACTACACTGTGACTGCTCATACTATCCAGGAAGGCATTAAAATTGGGGCTCTTTCCATATGTCTGCTTGTGTCTGTATATGTGCGGATGGATATGTGTGTGTGTGCGAGTATATAACTGTCCCTTTTCCCCCCCAAAGTAAGTCTTTCCGCTCTCAGGATTGGAATGACTCCTTTCCCTCTCCCTTAAAACCCACATCCTTTCATCTTTCCCTCTCCTTCCCTCTTTCCTGATGAAGCAACTGTGGGTTGCGAAAGCTTGAAATTTGTGTGCGTGTGTTTGTGTTTGTTATTGTCTCTATCAACGTACCAACGCTTTCGTTTGGTAAGTTACAGAATCTTTGTTTTTAGATATATTTTTCCCACGTGGAATGTTTCCCTCTATTATATTCACATCTTTAATTGAATCACATAGACATGTCAGTAAACTAAGTTTAAATTTTGATTTTAAAATCCAAGGGAAGATGACTAACAAGAAGACTGGTAGATAAAATGAATGATAAAAATAACTTGGGTTTACTTATCTGTTTTTGACAGGCTTGGTAAAAATTTACTTGGCTGTCAGTTATGAGATAAGTCTCTTCCCCAATCCAGTGATGGAAAATACCAGTGTTTGACAATTTCTGTTTGGGCAGAAAAAAACTAAACTTAGAGCACACAATTCAGAGTAAGTCAACACATCAAGCAACTTTACTTTGTAACTACAAAAATAAACATACTCAAGTGTCACTGATTTGTTCCTTTAATATACCTTTCTATTGCTTGACAGCATTTAAGTAAAGGCTGATTGAAGATATCCCAATGCAGCAGTGAGTGGACATTTTCTCAAAGTGATGACGTGGCAACTATGTGTCATACACAGTACTGATTTCAATTTGGGCTTTACTGTTATACCTTCAGAACTACAAAAATAAGAAGATTTAAGTGGCACTGATGCAGCAGTGTGCTGACACATTATTGAACTATAAGGACAAGCAGTACTGCACCTTACACATTCTTGATTTCAGTGCATTGTATAAATTTGTTTATCATGACTTTTCTTAAAATGTGAACTTCACATTATTGGTTTTCTTTAGCATTAATTCAGAAAATCTATTACAAAATTTTTTTTCTAAAAGAATCCTCTTTAGTGTCTACTTTTTTCTGTGAAGGAGCTGTTCAGCTCCATTAAGCCTTTAAGTATGATTTAGCCCTTTTTAGGTTAAAACCTTCAAATTTAGACCCTGTTAATGACATCTGATTTGGAACAGCATCTGTTGTTCAGTTTATGTCAGAGGTTTGTAAAAGTAGGAAACATTAAGTTCCAAGATCAAGCACTAAATAGGGATTTAAGCATGACAGGTGGAAATATGCAAAGCCATTCTTTATTACTCAGTACTAGGAACAGTAAAGGTATACCTGAGGGAGCAAATACATATATAAGAATCCACATCAAACTTAGTAACACTGCTTATTTTTACACATGAATTTCTTTATCATAAAATTTCAAAAATTAGTTTTCTGCAGTTCATTATCAATTTTTAAACCATGCATAAATGGCACACATTTGAAATTTGGCAAGCTTTTTGGTAACAAGGGCATTCCTGAAGTGCTTGACCTGGCATATAGGTACAGGTTCTTGTATGGTAGAAAGTACGAACTTTATAAAGCTTAAATTTGAAGTTTGACAATGCTACATTGTTTAGTATTTATCTGGCAGCCATCAATAGTGAATGCTCTTCACAGATTTCTAAATGTAGATAAAACCAGTAATTCTTACATGATGCAATACTTCCATTTGAAAGGTCCTAGTCCAACTAATATTAAAGCTGAGGTAGATTCTACTTTGGAGGAGTCTGCTCCTTAGTTTACAACAGTAAAACATTGGGCGACAGAATTTAAGTGAGACTGCAAGAGTTGCCAAAATTAACATGATAGTGATTAACTTAAGTCGGTGACCATGTCAGAAATTGTGAAGAAAATCCACAAAATGAAAGATGTCATAGATATTTCAGAAAGCATTGTGCATTGCACACTGACTGAAAATTTTCGTACATCCGTAGTTGAAATGGAGGACAGTGGGACGTCAGCCGGTATAAATTTATATTAAAAATGAAGAAATTCCTCCAGTTGTATTTCAGGTGTCGATTTTATTTTGGCAACTAGTTTCAACGTTGTAACAACGTCATCTTCAGGCCCATATACTTGTTGACATCAACTGCGTGCAGCTGATACTAGAAGTCAGTGGTGAGATACGGATGTGCTCTGTGTGGAAGATAGTTAGTAACCACCTTCCACATGGAACACGTCCATATCTCACCACTGACTTCTAGTATCAGCCATGCGCAGTTGACGTCAACAAGTGTATGGGCCTGAAGATGACGTGGTTACAACATTGAAACTAGTTGCCAAAATAAAATTGAAACCTTAAATACAGCTGGAGGAATTTCTTCATTTTTAATATATACTGAAGATTTGGACAAAAGAAAGCTGTACACAACATGGGTGCCATGTTTACTCACAATGGAACAAGAGAAGTGTCATTAGGATGTTTCAGTCCAATAAAGTTGAGTTTTTGTATCAATTCATAACCATAGATGAAACCTAGGTCCATCACTGTTCTGGTAGGTTTGTTGGTAGAGGAAGTGTAAACACTGAGTTTTTCACATAATCTCACACAAGAGTCACAGATGGTTAGGTTGGGAGAGTGTGGAGGTCATGACTTGAAATTCAACATCTGACTTTGCCATCAGAAGTCATGACTTACAGCAATTGCAAGCAGTAAGTCTTCAGCTTGTCATTTCTTTAAGATCTTCCAAATGGTTAGCTACGATATGCTCAGCTCTCTTCTTGTTCTGTTCATTGAGTTCTGTGGGGTAAGTACAAAACTCACCAGCATATGCCAACCATTCCTTCATTCACCGCATGTTGACCCACTGATTTCCTCTTGCAGTGGCATCTTCAAGCTTTTAACTGTGCATACCATCACCACAAATGGAATTGGCAATTGGTGGATCTTTGTTGAACTTTATTGTTAAGTGTCATTACACTCTTAAGCAGATGGATGTGAATGCCTTTCAAGCACAACATATGCTTTTTCAGTGTCTGTCACCATCTTGCCTGACTGCTTACCACTGTCCTCTCATGGCGGACATCTGAAGTGCAGCTGAACAGTACAAAACTTCCTGAGTTTTTCTGTATGAGTGTTGAGTTTTGTGATAATATGTTAGTTATGTAGTTACAGTGAATTTATGAAATTGCTCCAATCATTTATACTAACTTTGTACTATAAGGGACTAGTTTGTTATTCTAGTGGGAAGCTTATCCCAGCCCTCGGATTTTTAATTTTTTTTAGAGAAATTATGGTTTTCATAACATCAGAGCTTGGAAACAGGGAAGATTTAAAACTTGAGCAATTTCTCTCTGTCACACAAGGATTTATGAAAAATTCACTGAAGGATTCACATGTTGTTGTTGTAGTCTTCAGTCCTGAGACTGGTTTGATGCATCTCTCCATGCTACTCTATCTTGTGCATGCCTCTTCATCTCCCAGTATCTACTGCAACCTACATCCTTCTGAATCTCCTAAGTGTATTCGTCTCTTGGTCTCCTTCTACGATTTTTACCCTCCACACTGACCTCCAATACTAAACTGGTGATCCCTTGATGCCTCAGAACATGTCCTACCAACCGATCCCTTCTTCTAGTCAAGCTGTACCACAAACTTCTCTTTTCCCAATCCTATTCAACACTTCCTCATTAGTTATGTGATCTACCCATCTAATCTTCAGCATTCTTCTGTAGCACCACATTTCAAAAGATTCTGTTCTCCTCTTGTCCAAAATATTTATTGTCCATGTTTCACTTCCATACATGGCTACACTCCATACAAATACTTTCAGAAACCTCTTCCTGACATTTAAATCTATACTCGATGTTAACAAATTTCTCTTCTTCAGAAACGCTTTCCTTGCCATTGCCAGTCTACATTTTATATCCTCTCTACTTCGACCATCATCAGTTATTTTGCTCCCCAAATAGCAAAACTAATTTACTACTTTAAGTGTCTCATTTCCTAATCTAATTCCATCAGCATCACCCGACTTAATTCGACAACATTCCATTATCCTAATTTTGTTTTTGTTGATGTTCATCTTATATCCTCCTTTCAAGACACTATCCATTCCGTTCAACTGCTCTTCCAAGCCCTTTGCTGTCTCTGACAGAATTACAATGTCATCGGCGAACCTCAAAGTTTTTATTTCTTCTCCATGGATTTTAATTCCTACTCTGAATTTTTCTTTTGTTTCCTTCACTGCTTGCTCAATATACAGATTGAATAACACCGGGGAGAGGCTACAACCCTGTCTCAATCCCTTCCCAACCACTGCTTCCCTTTCATGTCCCTCGATTCTTATAACTGCAATATGTTTTCTGTACAAATTGTAATTAGCTTTTCGCTCCCTGTATTTTACCCCTGCCATCTTCAGAATTTGAAAGAGAGTATTCCAGTCAATATTGTCAAAAGCTTTCTCTAACTCTACAAATGCTAGAAACATAGGTTTGCCTTTCCTTAATCTATTTTCTAAGATAAGTCGTAGGGTCAGTATTGCCTCATGTGTTCCGATATTTCTACGGAATCCAAACTGATCTTCCCCGAGGTCAGCTTCTACTAGTTTTTCCATTCGTCTGTAAAGAATTCGCGTTAGTATTTTGCAGCTGTGACTTATTAAACTGATAGTTCAGCAATTTTCACATCTGTCAACACCTGCTTTCTTCGGGATTGGAATTATTATATTCTTCTTGAAGTCTGAGGGTATTTTGCCTGTCTCATACATCTTGCTCAGCAGATGGTAGAGTTTTGTCAGGACTGGCTCTCCCAAGACTGTCAGTAGTTCTAATGGAATGTTGTCTACTCCCGGGGCTTTGTTGTGACTCAGGTCTTTCAGTGCTCTGTCGAACTCTTCACACAGTATCATATCTCCCATTTCATCTTCATCTATTCATTCTCTTCCATTTCCAAAATATTGTCCTCAAGTACATCGCCCTTGTATAGACCCTCAATATACTGCTTCCACCTTTCTGCTTTCCCTTCTTTGCTTAGAACTGGGTTTCCATCTGAGCTCTTGATACTGATACAAGTGGTTCTCTTTTCTCCAAAGCTCTCTCTAATTTTCCTGTAGGCAGTATCTATCTGACCCCTAGTGAGATAAGCCTCTACATCCTTACATTTGTCCTCTAGCCATCCCTGCTTAGCCATTTTGCACTTCCTGTCAATCTCATTTTTGAGACGTTTGTATTCCTTTTTGTCTGCTTCATTTACTGCATTTTTATATTTTCTCCTTTCATAAATTAAATTCAATATTTATTCTGTCACCCAAGGTTTTCTACTAGCCCTCGTCTTTTTTCCTACTTGATCCTCTGCTGCCTTCACTACTTCATCCCTCAAAGCTACCCATTCTTCTTCTACTGTATTTCATTCCCCCATTCCTGTCAATTGTTCCCTTATGCTCTCCCTGAAACTCTGTACAACCTCTGGTTCTTTCAGTTTATCCAGGTCCCATCTCCTTAAATTCCCACCTTTTTGCAGTTTCTTCAGTTTCAATCTGCAGTTCATAACCAATAGATTGTGGTCACAATCCACATCTGCCCCTGGAAATGACTTACAATTTAAAACCTGGTTCCTAAATCTCTGTCTTACCATTATATAATCTATCTGATACCTGTCAGTATCTCCAGGCTTCTTCAAAGTATACAGTCTTCCTATATGATTCTTGAACCAAGTGTTAGCTATGATTAAGTTGTGCTCTGTGCAAAATTCTACCAGGCAGCTTCCTCTTTCGTTTCTTACCCCCAATCCATATTCACCTACTACGTTTCCTTCTCTCCCTTTTCCTACTGATGAATTCCAGTCACCCATGACTATTAAATTTTCATCTCCCTTCACTATCTGAATAATTTCTTTTATTTCATCATACATTTCTTCAATTTGTTCATCATCTGCAGAGCTAGTTGGCATATAAACTTGTACTACTGTGGTAGGCGTGGGCTTCGTATCTATCTTGGCCACAATAATGCGGTCACTGTGCTGTTTGTAGTAGCTTACCCGCATTCCTATTTTCCTATTCGTTATTAAACCTACTCCTGCATTACCCCTATTTGGTTTTGTGTTTATAACCCTGTAGTCACCTGACCAGAAGTCTTGCTTCTCCTGCCACCGAACTTCACTAGTTCCCACTATATCTAACATTGACCTATCCATTTCCCTTTTTAAATTTTCTAACCTACCTGCCCGATTAAGGGATCTGACATTCCACGCTCCGATCTGTAGAACGCCAGTTTTCTTTCTCCTGATAACGACATCCTCTTGAGTAGTCCCCGCCTGGAGATCCGAATGGGGGACTGTTTTTATCTCCAGAATATTTTACCCAAGAGGACGCCATCATCATTTAACCATACAGTAAAGCTGCATGCCCTTGGGAAAAATTAGGGCTGTAGTTTCCCCTTGCTTTCAGCCGTTCGCAGTACAAGCACAGCAAGGCCGTTTTGGTTATTGTTGCAAGGCCAGATGAGTCAATCATCCAGACTGTTGCCCCTGCAACTACTGAAAAGGCTGCTGCCCCTCTTCAGGAACTACATGTTTGTCTGGCCTCTCAACAGATACCCCTCCGTTGTGGTTGCACCTACGGTACGGCTATCTGCATCACTGAGGCACACAAGCCTCCCCACCAACGGCAAGGTCAGGTCCATGGTTCATGGGGGGGGGGGGGGGTTCACATATGGCACTGGAATCAGTAACAGCTCTGCCGTTGATCATTAGCATACAGTGGCATCAAACAGCTTTCTTATTAATTTTTTTGCAGTTAAAATTAATTTGTTATTTGAGTATGTTTTTCTAGTTTAACTATGGTGTCAAATGTTTTTCTGTATGTGCTCACATATTTAAGAAATTCTGGCTTTCAAATAACTTTGGCACCTCTATATGCAGTTTCTTCTTCCTAATACTAGACACTCTAATTCCTTTTGTTTCCCATGACGTACTTCTGTGGGACTCAGTCCACACTGTTACAAAAGCGAAGCATTAATAGAATATTCTCATGAATTCAGTTGAAAAGTTATTGTAGTAGTCATTTGTTGAAGTGTGTGCTGACTGACCACATTCTGAGGCTTATTTGTTTTTTAATAAACACCCCCACATTTTCTTGGCTGATGCAGATTGAATTTAATTTTGATAGCTGGCTCCATAAAAGTCTCTGTGCATCATAGATGCATCTACCACCAACAGTACCTCCATTTGCCTGCTGTGACATGTTCCACATTACAAAGTGCCTACCCTATAGTCTTGGCATGTGTTGGCACTGCATTTGCAAAGTAAAGTAGGGTAATGAATAACTCCTACATGTTTTAGGATGTATATTTAGTACAAGTCCTTTCATTTGATTTGAGTCCCTATATCTTCATCCTGTTGGTTTGTATTTATACAATGTTTTGGTGGTCTGTCGGCCTCTATGTTACTGATGTGTTCTTTCCATTTTCTTCCTAATTATTCTAGTTATTTTTTAATTTTAATACCAGAGAGAGTTAGCTAAATGTATCTACATTTCCAGAGTCTCCGAAGACTAACAGTATCATGCCAGCTGGCTCAGAAAGTCATTTCCCAAGGCATATTTCTCTGTGACACCAACAAATCTATAGCCACAGTGAGCCAGTCACTGACCAGTGCTTCTCTTATCACACAGGTCTTGAAAAATTCAACTGCACCTTTTTAGCATGTTTTAAATACCTCTTGCCATGCGCTGAAATGATGGATAATTCCACCATCATCAGCCAAAGCAGTAGTCCATCTCCCCACCCAATCTACTCAACATTCTAGTCCATCCTTATGCCAGAATTGCTCATTCCCCTGCTGATGACACAGGCTTTAGACTTGAGCTATAAACCCACCCTTCACAACTTGCAAATTCCAGTCAAACATTTCCTATCTTTTAAAAGGGAAGGCTATGTGTGAAATTAGCCACATCATATACCAGCTAAGTAACAATTATTATGGAGTGTCCAGGAAGGAATAAAAACAATATGGAAAGGCTAGATTCCTAGTCATCACATAGAGGATGCGTTAAGTTGCAGAAAGGCAAAATGAAAAAAAAGGGCTAGAAATGTTCAGCTATGTCCACCATCAGAAGTAGCAAACACACAATATTCACACAAGCACAACTCTCGCATGTGTGTGTGTGTGTGTGTGTGTGTGTGTGTGTGTTGGAGGGGGAGGGATGGGACACGCACACACACACACACACACACACCCATACTGATACCCATACCCATACTCACACTAAAGAAAGATCAGTAACCTGAATGCTAATGACATCACAGTTCTGTGACATAGTTCTGTACATCAATCAACTACTGGTGAATAATTGGCTTTCTACAATCATGTGTGCTACAAGCACAAATATATTTCACTTCTGATTCGTGTATAAGCTGGTGCTTCTCCAAATCTTCCATGTCCTACTTAGGTTCCATGGCTGTGGCCAACTGTGCAGTCCTGGTAATAACTCTTTCATATCTTATGGTGTGTACAGCCATTTGTAAAACTCTCTCTTGAACTTTTCCCAACTCCAAAAGACTTCCACTGCTTTCTGCAATAATTTTAAATTCTTCAGTGGATCTGTTCCTTTGTATGGTCTGACTCTAATATGTTGTCTGTAGTACACTTTCTCACTGGAGGGAAACTCATTTCATCATCACTTTGCATCATAAGCCTAGACCTGAAGTAAGTTCTATGTTTACAAGTAAGGTTTCCTGTATGTTTGTATTTATGCCTGAGTACATCACCAATGCATCATTTCAGGAGCAAATCATTCTCACCCATCAATATATATATGACACTGTTAATTTCCACATTATTCTCTTGTGTATGGTGTATTGGTGGTTCCTCATAGCAATGATAATGATCTGTATGTCAGCAGCCTCTATATTGGCTGTGTGTAATGTTGCGTGTGGAATGGTACAAGCATTGTTGATCTTTGTAAGGATAGTAAAACTTGATCCATTGTTGAGTTGGTATCAAACTCTTAAGGGAACAGTTATATTGATAAAGTTATGAGAGAGAATTGGTGGCCAGTATTGGCTTAAGAATGAGAAATATTAGTACTAATATAAAAGCACTTGATGCCATTTTAGAACTACTAGTTGGTTCCTCAGGAAAAAAGGAGGGATAGGTTCAGTAAAATTAAACAGGAAGGGCATAGATGAATGAGACTGTATGGCCTCTGTTTGCACAATGGACTAGTTCAGAATTGACAATTGTCAATGCTGGGCATGATATTGCATGGGAGGCAGCAATGTGTGATCCCTTTGACAGCATGACAGGCAAGTATTATACACAAAGATGCTGGGTGCTCCAGAAGGAAATTTCAGATAACAAAGTACTGCAGCTGGAAAAACAACTGAGAAGGCTCAGAAGTTGCATGAGTTGATAATTTCATAATAGATACAACATTAAAACTAAATATGAACAACTTACTAGAGGCTTGTTGAAAAACAGAAAACATTCATTATCATATACTGCCTAACCATTTTACTTACATTCTCATGTAACTGATTATAAATATATCTAAAAACAAAGATGATGTGACTTACCAAACGAAAGCACTGGCAGGTCGATAGACACACAAACAAACACAAATATACACATAAAATTCAAGCTTTCACAACCAACGGTTGCTTCATCAGGAAAGAGGGAAGGAGAGGGAAAGACGAAAGGATGTGGGTTTTATGGGAGAGGGTAAGGAGTCATAAGGAGTCATTCCAATCCCGGGAGTGGAAAGAAAGGTAAGTCTTTCCGCTCCCGGGATTGGAATGACTCCTTACCCTCTCCCATAAAACCGACATCCTTTCGTCTTTCCCTTTCCTTCCCTCTTTCCTGATGAAGCAACCGTTGGTTGTGAAAGCTTGAATTTTGTGTGTATGTTTGTGTTTGTTTGTGTGTCTATCGACCTGCCAGCGCTTTCGTTTGGTAAGTCACATCATCTTTGTTTTTAGATATATTTTTCCCACGTGGAATGTTTCCCTCTATTATATCCATATCATTGATTATAAATATACCTAAATAAAATAGAAAGAAACATTCCACATGGGAAAAATATATTAAAAACAGAGATTCCATGACTTACCAAACAGGAAAGCGCTGGTAGATAGGCACAATAAAAAACACACAAACACACACACAAAATTTCGAGCTTTCGCAACCCCCGGTTGCTTCGTCAGGAAAGAGGGAAGGAGAGGGAAAGATGAAAGGATGTGGGTTTTAAGGGAGAGGGTAAGGAGTCATTCCAATCCCGGGAGCGGAAAGACTTACCTTTCTTTCCCTCCCGGGATTGGAATGACTCCTTATGACTCCTTACCCTCTCCCATAAAACCCACATCCTTTCGTCTTTCCCTCTCCTTCCCTCTTTCCAGACCAAGCAACTGGGGGTTGTGAAAGCTCGAAATTTTGTGTGTGTGTTTGTGTGTTTTTTATTGTGCCTATCTACCAGCGCTTTCCCGTTTGGTAAGTCATGGAATCTCTGTTTTTAATATATTATAAATATACCTATATATTATATATACCTATATATTATAAATATACCTATATATATATCTACTAATTTAAAGTGATAATTACTCTTCAATGTTGTAAAATTCCTTTTTCACCAGATAGTATTTGAGTTTCTTTGTAAAATTAGTGTCATGTACACTGTCATGCAAGTTTCTAGGTAGACTTCTTAGCAATTTGATATCTGAGTACTGAGGTCCTTTCTCAGCCGTTGTCAATTTGTGGGGTATAATTCATTCATTTTTCTCGTGTGTGTTGGTAGTTGGTACGGATGCTTTTGGTCCTGTTATCAGTGTACTGTGTCATCTGTAAACATTACAGTTTTCAAAGAGTCAATTTATTATCTGCTTGTACCACACAATTTATATGCATGGCATTGTTAACAATGTATAATTTTTTTAAAATTACAAATACTTTACAATATGCAACAATTACTGTACTTGTTTCTGGAACAAAATTAATTGTTGCGTTATTATTCATGTTAAGGCCAAGTTACATGGGCATTTGTGGACAAGCCACTGACTGAGTCACTTTTTAAAAGTATCCATGTCAATATTTTAATTTTATTCAGTAAAAAATTATCAAAAACAGCTCCTTTGACATAGGGGATTTCTGCTATTGAAGTTAATCATATGTTAACCATGTGAAATTTTTTTTTGTGGCTTGTATCATGTTTGTAAATTTCTGTGTTCTTATTTGTGGCCTTAGTATCTATTTTCAGTAGCAAAATGACTCACAGCGTATGAATAACATAAACTGTGAGAGTATTGACACATGTGAACAGGCTTTTTCAAGATGTTCTTTGTTTTACTTTTGCTACAATCCTCAAGGCACTTTTCTATATTATGGACACTGTTTTCGTATTAGTGTGGCAAGTCTCATTCCTCAGTACTATTCCATAAGACAAGAAAGGGCATACTAATCCAAACTATGTTGTCCTTGATGTTTCAGAATTAAGGAATGGTGATAATCTCCCTAGTAAATGTAGGCTGGGTGCTGTATTTTTGCAGACTTGGTCAACATTTGTGTATAAACCCAAAACATTACATTGCAGACAGGTTTTTGACAGAATTTCATCAATTGCAATATTTTGTTTATTTGAATCATTTTTTAAATGAATAATATTGGTTTTTCCTATGTTTACTTTTGTCCCTTTCAAAGTGAGCTCTAGCCTTATCAGTAATGTTTTGAATCTCTTCAAATGGGCTGAGCTCACTGTCTGCATGATAGACACCAGATGTGTGAATAGTATACATGGTGATTAAATCTTTACTATCTACAGAACTTGGGAAATCATTTACATAACATATAAAGAGAAGCAGCCCTAAGATGGAGCCCTGAGTAACTCTAAAATGCATAAGGGGCAGTCAAATAACACCAAACACCCACCACAACAGGAACATCGAATGGTTCCATTCAAAAGTAATCCCACTGGGGGACAAGATAATCAGTTCGTGGTTCATAGAATGGTGTTGGCTGCTGACATACCCAATCTTGCACTTCCTCATCCTGCTCAAACTGACAACCATGCATGTCTTACTTCAGGTTGCGAGGGATGTGAAAATCACATGGCGAAGGATCTGAGCTGTACGGAGAGTGTTGCAATCTTTCCCAACCAAATCACTGAAGTGTAGTCTTCGTCCAACTGGCAGTGTAGGGATGGGTGTTATTGTGCAACAGGATTCTTCCGTTTGGGAGCATTCCTTGGCATTTTGACTTTATGGTGCTTTGCAGATTCCTAGCAGTGTTCTCAAAGCACTGCAGAATGAATATGGTTCCATGATCGAGGAACTCGATGAGCAAAGGGCCCCTACAGTTGAAGAAGAAAGTCACAAGGCCTTATGTGGTATTGCCATTTAGAGCCCAAGGGCAGATATCAAAGTCTACAGTGAAAACATTTCACATGTCCCCTGCCAAAGAAATCCAGAGCTCTTCATACAAGTTCTGGTAATGTCAAGATGACCTCCTTCTTCAACTGTAGGGGTTGTCGGCTTGTTGAGTTCCTTGAATGTAGAACCACAATCAGTCATTAGCACTGTGGAGACACTTTGCAGAAACCACAGTGCACCATAAAGTCAAAACATCCAGGAATGTTGTCAGTCAGAAGCATCCTGGTGCACAATAAAACCCACCTGCACACTGTGGGTTGGAAGAAGGCTACACTTCATCAGTTTGGGTGGGAAATGTCCCGGTCTTTCACTGTGTGATTGTCACATCTTTGGAAACCTGAAGAAAGACAAGCAAAGACGTCATTTTAAATCAGATGAAGAGTTTCAAGAGTCAGTGTGGTTGTGGGTCTGTCTGTGACTGACCGTGTTCCATGAACCAGTAATTGATTGTCTCATCTCCCACTGAGATATATATCTTAATACGTGTGGTTGTTACTTTTGGATGGAACCCATCATTGGTCCCATTTTGGTGTGTGTTTGGTTTGCATTTGACTGCCCCTCATGCATTTCTTATTCCTGGCCATCTCCTCTCCAGTATTCCTCCAAATAATTTCTCTACACTATTGTCTACCTTTTAAATACATTTCCAGCAATTGCATGAGTTTTACTGATGTTCGCTATCAAAAACTTTCGAGAGATCCAGGAACACTTCTGCTGTTTGGGGCTTTTCATTTATTTTTTCAATTACATAATGGAAAAATTGTACTGTTGCTCACATTGTACTTTGATCTCTTGTGAAACCATTCTGGACATCACCTAATATATCAGCACTGTAGTAACATTAGCCTTATGTTGTCCATCAGTTTGTTAAATGTGTTGAGGTTAGGGCAATGGATCTGTAGTTCTGGACACACTTTCTTTCCTCTTTTTTGTCTAAGGGTTTGGCTACAGCCAGTTTCAACTTGTCAGGGAAAATACTGTTTTCAGAAACACAGCTTATTAGATGAACTAACAGTTCAACTAGTTCGGTTAATTTTTTTACGCGGTCAATAAGCTGCAGAATGTCACCTGTGCTTACTGCAGGTAGTGTACTGCAATTCTGTTCATTAGTTGCCTCAAGTGTATGCTATGCATCTGGTTTTGTGTAGGCATGTTTTTGACAGTATCTATAAAGTAATTATTACAAATATTGCTAACTGGAAGGGGATTGGAAATGTCATCACTAGGGAATAGATTTTTATGTACAAAAAAATCTTTCAAATATTTTATTTTTATGTTGGAAGAACACAAAAAATATGTATAAAAGTGCAGAAATATTTTGTGTACATGTTACAAACCATAAATATGTATGTTAAAATATCAGTCATGCTGACACAGTGGTGGATTGAAACAATTAGCTGTTACAGTGAATCACAAAAACTATCTCCAAGTTTTCCACCACAAATCGATGTCAGTTGCCTCAAAACACTGTATGATGCTTGGAGAAGAAGCTTTCAACACTGCATGATGATAATCTTACATATTTCATCAACAGAATGACATTGGCATACACATTTTCAATTTCACTAACGTTTACTTCCCCTTCTACCGTGGCAGTTTTAAACGTAGAGTGAAATACACCATTTTACAGAAAGGACTTCAGCTAACTTCATCATGTATGCAGCAGTATTCATAAGTAAGAGTAAAAAACTATCAAATATCACACCATTTGGCCATAACAGCTGCAGAGATTAATTGAATATGCTATGTATTGTTACATGATTTGATACCGATATTTCTTTACATGCTCATTGGATAAATCTGCATAATATTCTGAACTTGTTGAAACTAGGGTGTGTGAAGAGGAAGCTGATTCACATAAAAGAAATTGTCTAGGAGTTGTACTTGAAGCAGCCAGTCTATGTTTACGGTACTACCTGCTAAATGTTGCAAGACTTAGGTCACTGGGGTGCATTGACTGATATGCCACATTTTCAACAGAGCAGAATTCTTCCAGCACTTTTAAAGATGTCACTAAATTCAGCAACATATTGTTGCAAACAATAGTAAATGGTTCACCTTACCTTTGGCGTCATATTGCCAATCACTTCACTTAAGATACCATACCGTATAAACATCTGCTTTATACAATATGAGGGCAATGACTGAAGACTGTTTTGTACATTGTGTCAGCCACCCACTTCATAAGCAATGGAATTCCCTTCCAGATAGCGAGGCAGTATGTGTAGTGGATGTCACTGACTCCTTAGAACATTTATGAATGAAATTCATTCAAACTGCATTCTCATAACATGAAAATGCCCAATATTTTTGTTAAATTTAGATATTATAACAAAGAAAAGTGAGAACTTATATGTCCTAGCAAAATTATTTAAAATATTTACTTACATAAAATATTAGCAATATATGCATTTTTATGTGAAACAGAATTTCACATATGATAAAAGCATTAAAGCAGAGGTGGATTGTTTTCCATCTACAAACAGAAGATAAAAATTATTTAGGTAAAAATTCATTCTCCAGTCATGGTTATTTACAGTTAATTCTACATTATTAATTTCAGTTTTTGTTGCATTGTGTCTAATTTTATTTACTATTGGCCAGCAAGACTTTGACACACTGTCTGAACTTCATATCTGTTAGCTAACTCTTCGACCGAGTGAGGTGGCGCAGTGGTTAGCACACTGGACTCGCATTCGGGAGGACGACGGTTCAATCCCGTCTCCGGCCATCCTGATTGAGGTTTTCCGTGATTTCCCTAAATCGTTTCAGGCAAATGCCGGGATGGTTCCTTTGAAAGGGCACGGCCGATTTCCTTCTCAATCCTTCCCTAACTCGAGCTTGCGCTCCGTCTCTAATGACCTCGTTGTCGACGGGACGTTAAACACTAACCACAACCACCAGCTAACTCTTCCCGCTTTTAATCTCAGGTGCTACTGGTATTTGAACCATTTGTAGAGTTCTTCTTGTAGCTAAGAGTTAATCAGTCTGTGCAAAGTATGCATGTTTTCCATTTTTTTCTTAAACAATTTTTTTGGTTTAACATCTAACAGTACAGGTTTTGATTTCAGAGGTGGTTTTTTTCAATACTCATATTTTTTAATGAGATGCTGCTATTATGTGCCCAGTCAGAAGTTATAAGAACATGTTCCATTTATTGTTGATACCAATGATACTAATAACTGATTCTCAAGATTTCTGACTTACACTATGTCTTAGCTTAGCAATGTTGTTTGCAGATAGTATGCTCTTGTGCTTGTCTGAGAAGTTACCACTTATGATGTCTGCTGAAATGATATGGTCATAATTCATTATAACATGATCTATTGAACTGCCATGTGTGTTGTCTATTCTAGTGGGTGCTAGTTCAAGCAGATCTCTAACCCCATAAGACAGAATACAATCTGTAAAATGTTTGCCTTCCTGGCGGTCACGTAAAGTGTTAATGTTCACATCTGCAAGTGTGACAAGATTTATATTACTACCTGATATTAATTTATTCAAAACTCCATCAGGAAAGTGTCAAAATTTCCAATAGGTGATCTATGTATACCTATAACAAAGAAAGAGACAATGCAAAAATGTGAATGTGAGAATTGTAATTTGGAAATCTTTGTCAACACAAAACTCGTTCACCCAAAGCAATTTTTCTGTGGAGATTATGCACTTATATTTTCTCAAGTAAATGGTAACACCACCACCTTTATTATGTCCTCTGCTGTCCCTGGTAAATAATTTATGAAGACCATGAACAGGAGCAGACCAAGCACCAAACCTTGCAGCACACCATATTTAATGTTTCCTCCACTTGGAACTTAAACTTATTCATGGCTTGTCATTTGCCAATGTGACATTCTGTTACCTATTGTAAGATTTACTCCATCCATGCAAGAGGAAGACATTTAGTACCATACCATTTTAGTTTCCTCAGCAGAATTTTATGGTGTACACAGTCAAAGACTGGCAATATCACAGAACAGACCAAAGGGTAACTTTTTTGTTTAGTTCTGCTAGAATTGAGTTTATGAATAATATATATCGCATTCTAAGTAAAAAGATCTTTATAAAAGCTAAACTGAGCTGTTGTTAAACGGTTATTTTCAGAAATATGGTTCAATGTTACGCTGTAAGCTACTTTTAAAGTAAAACGCTTGAGAACTCAGGAGAAGGGTAGATCAGTATGTAATTACAGATCAATGGCTTATCTCTCTCTTTGTATATTTGTGTTACTATTGTGTACTTCAGTCTTTCAGGAAATACCCCTTGGCTCATCAAATGATAACATTTTTTTAGTCACCTGATGATTTCTGTGATCTCTATAACAGATGATTTGGAAAACTTTGTGTCTATTCACACTGTGTGTATTGCCTGTCTAAGGCAGTTTATTGAGCATGCTTTCGGTGGATGGTTTTCTGTCTATGCTTTCAGCCACCATTAGGGTGATTCCATTGAGCTTAGTAGCCAGTGATTTGAGTTTCATGTCATATGTCTCACTGCTACTGTCATTTGGGACTTCAGTGTCATTTACTTCACCAAGCTTTTTCATTTCATGTCAAATAAAGCTCCAAACTGTCATTGCCTTTTAATTGAAGTTTCAATTTTTTGTGCATAATACATGGATTTTGCCTTTCACATGCTGAGGAATTTTTCAGTACTGTTTATAATGAATATTTAAGTCTTGATTAGAGCTAGTCCCTTGTGTTAAATAATGCTATCTCTTCATAGTACAAGATTTCTGATCCACATGAAATTTTAGGGTTACAGAACCATAACATTAAGTTGACTACCTTTGGCTGCTTCATTAGCCTCTTGTAACTGACAGATAACTGTTCTGTGTCGGCACATTAAGATTGAAAATAATGATAATTATCTAAGGCTCCATCAGTGGACCTTTTAAATTGGTAAAAAGATTGAATCTGTTAGTGCTCTCAGTTATGATCATTCACATACATATGTATGCCAAATATCCTCTCAGTGTACTGTTTTCCACTAAGTGATCTTTGTCACTTGTAATGGCACAAGTATGTTTGTATGACTAGATGCTGTCCATTATATTATTATTATTATTATTTGTTGTTGTTGTTGTTGTCCAATGGAATGGAATATTTTCATTAAACTGTGCTGTTCATTCCTTTAGTTCCATCCCTCACTGAACCACCGTGATGAGGTGAAAGAGGAAGTGTGATGAGCAGCAGATTTTATTTACTGATGTTTCCCAGTCCTTAATGGTCATAGCTGACAATCTGGTTCCAACAATGGTTTTAAACTATGCTGTGAATTCTGTATGATAACAGTCTAGCTGGATCAGTATGATGTTGTCGTCTGGAGACAGCCTGTGCACCGTCTGACAACTGTGTGACATACAAGCAACATCTTTTACACAAATTATTGTCAAATTCTTCAAAAGAACATTTCATCTTGTTTTTAAGTCCAAAATATGTCTGCATTGAAGTTCAGTTAACTGTAACACTTTTCTGTACCCATTCCATTCTGGCATATCTGCAGTGTCTCTGAACTTCGTATGATGCTCAAAACAACAGGCCATGTTTTCAGCAAGTGAAACACAATCTAAGGGCTGAGCATTCAGTTCAAAAAGTCATTCTTCCTCCAACCATAATGAGTTGAATAATTGCATGGACTGCACTCCACTAGTGCTCTGTTCAAATATAATGTTCCTTTCCCACATTTTTGGATACATTTATTTTCCATTATCATTTAGTCTTTGAGCAACTATCATATCCAAAGGAAAGTTGTTAAACTGAGGAGATTCAGTGACAAACAGTCTTTTATCAGTTATAAACTCTAGCGGTAGAAATACTTTAACATTCAGTTTATGCTAGTATTCAAAGTTGAACTACGGACCACCCATTCGTACAATGAAAGACTTCTGGTCTGTAAATGGAGCTTTTTACATGGTGACAATTCTGATTCTTTTCTAGCAGCAGTGATCTGTTGTTGTTGTTGTTGTGGTCTTCAGTCCTGAGACTGCTTTGATGCAGCTCTCCATGCTACTCTATCCTGTGCAAGCTTCTTCATCTCCCAGTACCTACTGCAACCTACATCCTTCTGAATCTGCTTAGTGTATGCATCTCTTGGTCTCCCCCTACGATTTTTACCCTCCATGCTGCCCTCCAATACTAAATTGGTGATCCCTTGATGCCTCAGAACATGTCCTACCAACCGATCCCTTCTTCTGGTCAAGTTGTGCCACAAACTCCTCTTCTCCCCAATCCTATTCAGTACCTCCTCATTAGTTATGTGATATACCCATCTAATCTTCAGCATTCTTCTATAGCACCACATTTCGAAAGCTTCTATTCTCTTCTTGTCCAAACTATTTATCGTCCATGTTTCACTTCCATACATGGCTACACTCCATACAAATACTTTCAGAAAAGACTTCCTGACACTTAAATCTATACTCGATGTTAACAAATTTCTCTTCTTCAGAACGCTTTCCTTGCCATTGCCAGTCTACATTTTATATCCTCTCTACTTCGACCATCATCAGTTATTTTGCTCCCCAAATAGCAAAACTCCTTTACTGCTTTAAGTGTCTCATTTCCTAATCTAATACCCTCAACGTCACCCGACTTAATTCGACTACATTCCATTATCCTCGTTTTGCTTTTCTTGATGTACATCTTATATCCCCCTTTCAAGACACCATCCATTCCATTCAACTGCTCTTCCAAGTCCTTTGCTGTCTCTGACAGAATTACAATGTCATCGGCGAACCTCAAAGTTTTTATTTCTTCTCCATGGATTTTAATACCTACTCCGAACTTTTCTTTTGTTTCCTTTACTGCTTGCTCAATATACAGATTGAATAACATCGGGGAGAGGCTACAACCCTGTCTTACTCCCTTCCCAACCACTGCTTCCCTTTCATGTCCCTCGATTCTTATAACTGCCATCTGGTTTCTGTACAAATTGTAAATAGCCTTTCGCTCCCTGTATTTTACCCCTGCCACCTTTAGAATTTGAAAGAGAGTATTCCAGTCAACATTGTCAAAAGCTTTCTCTAAGTCTACAAATGCTAGATGATCTGCTAGATGATCTGTTAACTGATTATAATTTCATTCTGCCCTTTCTCACATCTACATCGTTAACAACACAAATGAAACACTACAATTTCTAAACAGTCATTTTCACTACAGAGATGCAAAAGAGGGCCTTAATCAGCAGAGCTCATTCCAGACCGTGAAAGGGAGTACTGTGTTACGTATGAAACTCCTTTAAGGTGTCCTTGACAGTGAAGCTGTGTTCTAAAACAGTGTATTTTGATTTAATAATAAGGTTTTCATTGAATGTTTACTACTGTGTAAACTGCAGTAATTCATTTGATTCAGAAATATATTTTATAGGATTTGTCTTTCTTTTCGTGGTGGACACTTTTTTCCCAAATAAGTCAGAACACTTATTATGACAATAAATAAAAAATTAAGCAGTTAGCATTTTTGTCAGCTATATATGAATATGATGTAGTAGTTCTGTTATACTATTTTGCAAATTAGCTTGCATTCTTCCTTTGTAAAGATGATTTGTATTGCTTTTTTGTATAAGTGGAAATGATCTTATGACTATGATTCAGAGAAATTTTTCATTATACTTATTGTAGGTGTATAAATACGGCAGTAATGTGTGGTGTTGTGTTGTAATTAATTATGATTCCTCCAGGACACAGATCAATTTGATATACCCAGTGAGCAGACATACTATACTATTTCATACTTGGAGACGCACAACCGATATGAGTTCTGGGTAACAGCCTTCACAGCAGTAGGAGAAGGAGCAGAATCAAGGCATGTGGTGCAAGCAACAACTGACAATGCCCCAGCACAAATTGCTCCATTTAGCCAGCATGTTGTTGGAGTTCTACATGAAGATTTAAAACTGTCATGTCTGGCTGTTGGTCAGCCTGCTCCACAATACTATTGGAGGAAAAAGTAAGTATGCTGTTACATATTGTTGTGTTACTGAATTAGGTATAAAGAACAAAAAATTATGTTGAGACACAAAATAAAAATTCGCTGTTGAAATCACACTCATGAGATATTAGTTGGCTAGGATAAATCATATGTGGTGCTATAGAAGTCTACACTGGTGTATATATACTCTTGAGAATAATTTACTCAATTACTACCGAATACTAGATGTTGAAATCTGCCACCTTAATTACAACCGTCACTGGGGTTTCGTTGTTATTTTGATACAAGATATATGTGCCCTTTCCCAAATTTGCAAAATGGCATCTATTCAGTTTTTTTTTTAAATTTAGCATTAAGCTACTCATATTCTAAACCCTATTATCCATTGGTCATACCCCAAAGTCAGACAAAAAACCTTTCCACAGCATTCACTCACCACATAGTATTTCTGTCAGCAGAATATTATATTCTATTATTAAAGATACACAGATGTACTTTTTGTTTCATAGATTCATTATAAACATACTCAAGTATGTTAGAAAACCAAAAAAAGGTACATATTTACAAAAAAATTAATGCACTAATTTCCCTTCAACAGATCCTCATGGATTGTGTGACAGAAACAAATTTTTTGAATGAAAATTGACTCTTAGTTGAAATGATATGAATACACATAGATATTAGAAACAGAATGTCATCAATATGTAACAGCCAGTGTCATTTAGTTTAGTTATGCCTACAATTCTCAGCCACGGAATTCTTTTTTGGGGAAGAAATGCACAAAATATGAATACAGCTTTTGAAGTATAGAAAAGGGCCTTAAGAATATCAACCAAAAATAGTAATCAAACTATAGAAAATCCTTGATGGAATAATAGTAATCAGGCTCACTGTAAAGATCTGTTCAAACATTTGAGATTGCAAGTTTTTCAGGTGAGTAGTCTTTGCACACAAACTTGGTCATCACTGCACAAACAGCTCTGCCATACAGACTGAATTTTCATTTAGCACAAAATAATGAACATAAAACTCAAAAGAATGTATGAAAAGTTCTGGTTGAGAATTGCGAATTATTTAGGAATAAAGGAGACGACTCACTGAAAGGCAGAAATGTTGCATCATCAATAAGTACACAAACAAAAGGTACAGATCTTGGCTAGCTTTTGGAACATACTTCCTTTTTCAAGTTTGTGGGAAAAACATGCACAAAAACACACCCACACTTGCTCAGTCACATGCACATGCCTGTCTCTCTTCATTGTGCTCAGTTGACTGCCAGCTCTTTCCTGGCCCCCAGTGGGTGTACTGGAGTGAGGTGGGGTTTTGGGGTGGGGTGTGGTGGGGTGGGGTGAGAGATAGAGAGAGGCAGGAGGCAGGAAATGAGGGGCAGCATGTAGTGGCTTTTAGGAGAGTTGGGAGCCATCTGTGGGATAGCTATGGGTGCAGATAGAGGGGTAGCTGGCAGATGGCTGGGCACGTGATTTCATAGACTAGGGCATGAGGTAACAGCACACACTTAGCTACTTAGCTTTGGGCAGATGTACTGGGGCAGGGGGTAGGATATTTGTGTGTACACACACACACACACACACACACACACACACACACACACACACACACACACATACAAAATGTGGGGTGGAGGTGGGGACCGGTAGGCTTAGACCAGGAAGGTTATTATAATGAAAAATATTCTGCAGAGATAGCTTCCCATCTTTGTAGCTCAGAAAAGCTGGTGATGGTGGGGTAGATCCAGATGGCACAGATTGTCACACAGCCATTGAAATCTCCTATGTTGTGCTTTGTTGTATGTTGTGCCACTGAGTGGTCCACCTTGTTTTTTGCAACAGTTTGACAGTGGCCATTTATTCTAGTTGACAGCTGGTTGCTTGTCATACCAATGTAAAATGCTGTGCAGTGGTTGCAGTAGAGCTGGTATATAACTTGGCTGCTTTCACAGGTGGCCCAGCCCCTGATGGGGTAGGATAAGCCTGTGACAGTACCAGATTAAGTGATGCTGGGTGGGTGGATTGGGCATGTCTTCCACATGGGAATGATCCCTGTGGCAGGGGATTGAGGGAGGGAGTGGCATAGGGATGGACTAAAATTTTGTGGAGGTTGAGTGGGCAGCAGGATGGAAGTATCTTGAGTAGGTTGTCACTCCTTTCAGGCATGATGATAGATAATCAAAGCCCTGATGAAGGACATTGTTCAGTTGTTCCAGATTGGTGTGACACTGGGTACCAAGCAGGGCACTTCTTTGTGGATGATTCTTGGGATGGATGTGAGGATCAGGTCTATACGAGGATATGGCATTGAAGATCTGTTTGTGAATAAGGTCTGAGTGGTATTACCTGTGTGCAAAGGCCTTTATGAGCCCATCAGCATACTGTGCGAGGAAATTCTTATCGCTGCAGATGCATCTGTCACAGATGACCACGTGGTCATGGAATGGATTTTTTGGTGTGGAAGGGGTGACAGTTGTCAAAGTGCATGAACTGTTGGTGATTGTTGGGTCTGATGAGAACTGAGGTGTGGATGGAGCCATCTGAGAGGAGGAGATCAACATCTAGGAAGGTGGTGCAGTGGGTGGAGGAGGACCAGGTGAAGTGAATAGGAGAGAAGGTGTTGAGATTGTGGAGGAATGAGGGTAAAGTGTCCTGGCCTTGGGTCCAGATTATAAAGATGTCATCAGTAATCCTAAACCAGCCCAGGAGTTTGGGGTTTTGGAAAACTAGGAATGTTTCCTCTAGGTTGCCCATGTAGAGGTTGGCATAGGAGGGTGCTACGTGTATTCCAATGACTGTACCATGAATTTGTCTCTGTACCTTTCCATCAAAGCTGAAGTAAATTAAGAGTTAGCATTTACTTGGTTAAGTGTATGAGAAATGATGTGGTGGGTTTGGAATGTGCAGGGTCTTGGGAAAGGTAGTGTTCAATCATGGCAAGGCCACAGGCATGAGGGATGTTGTTCTGTAGTAAGGTTTCATTGACAGTGATGAGCACTGGGAGATGCATCAGATACTACAGTGAGATACATCAGCTAGGAAAACTCCACAAAATTAATGTGAAGTCCTCCCATGGCTCTCAAAACCATTCCTAAATGTAATGGGCCTTTGCTGGTATGTTACCAAACCCATAACATCCATTGCAAACAGAGTCTCTTTCTGTATTTTTTTTTTTTTTTCAGTCCAGGCCACCATACAAATCTTCGAGCAATAGACTTGGTTTAAGTGATACCCAAATGGCCTGTGCATATTTCTTTTAAAATCTGATGTCTTAGCAATGGCAGATAGATATGGGGGTGCGCCCCCCCCCCCCCCTCCCCAAATGCGGGACTGCCCGCATTGCCACCAGCACCACCCCCACCAGTCAGCCCTCACGCTAATTGTTCGTTTCTTTCGTCAGTCAACTTGACTCAATTGAGTTATCAAGTAGTTGTAGCACGTGTGTATGTGTCATCATGTTTTATACATTTCTGTCTGGCACGTAGATAGCTAAAACATACTTAAAAGAAAAGTCGCGGCCATTCTAGTGATCTTGATACGCTATTCTGTCTGGCATTTGTTCGAGAAAACTCATGAATATTCTACTGTTTTCTTGTAAAGAGAACCTTCAATATGTAGCATTATAAATATGGACTATTTGCCAAATAGGAAGCTAGTTTACATTCAGAAGCTGAAATATTAAGACTGAAGAATGAATAAGTAAAACGTCCTAGTTGCAGCGAGTGCAAGTGTGAAGATTAGTCAAGAGTGAGAATGATCTGTTAATTGTGAAGTATTAATAATAGTAATTCATAGTAATTTCTCAGTTAAAATATTTGTAACAATATATTGTAATGAGTCTTGTAACAGACTTGTAACAATATTTTTACTAATAACGTAACAATAGTTTCCCATACCTAACTCATAATATGAGTTATGTATGGAAACTATTGATGCATATATCTATGGTAATAGTGGCTTTTGAGAAGATTCCTAAAAAGGCACTGGTACTATATAGGTCCTCTATTGAATGCACTAGAAAGGAATGGAATTGACAATAAAAGTTCTACAAACATCACCATTGGAAACTTGTCCTTATATTATACGTTGTAAGGTACATATTGGCTTGTCACTTTCACAGTAGGTATTTGTTCACACTTTCTTATATCATAAGGTGGCATTGTCTTGTATATGTGTATCAAGTAAAGGTAGCTCAAGATACCTTTGAGATCCCCTCCTTGAGGTTTTTTTGTATCCGCCACTGGGTCTTAGACTATTTGAAATTGCAATTCTCTGCTTTTTAACAGTATATTTGTGATCAGCAGAGTCATCATTACAATGCATTGAATACTCTTTAAGAATGTCTGGCATATTGTTTGATCATTGGTTATTTTTGACATAAATCATGAAAACAGATAACATACTATCTGTGGCAGTCCCTTTGGAAATTTCTTTTGCTGTAATAAGGGCCCTATAAGCCATGAGAAAATTTACATATACAGCACAGTTGGTTCAATCTGTCTAGGTCATAACAATCTTGATAAAATGCCAGCATTACCACGATTATCAGTTTTACCATATTTAAAATCACTATCACATGGAGATTAAAATTCAAGCCCACATTTGCAGTCTGCTATTACAAATGGAAGGCAGCAAAACTCTGTAACTGAAATTATAGATGAATGGTTTATGATGTACTATGAAAGTAAGTTGATGCCTCTTGGAGCACAGCATACTTTTTAGACTTCATACAGTGGCTATATCATTCTTATTCAAGATATATAATTTTATTCTTCTTTGCTCCAGGTGGAAGTAGCAAACATTGAATGTCTTACAGTTCTAACATGAAAAACACGAGAAAGACATGCACCTATGTCTGACTTAGCAGCATCACAAGCTAAAACTAGTGGAAAATTTGGATCACAATAACACGATATGTTTTGTGACAGAAACATACTTTTGGCTTCTTTGAAAGCTTTGTTGCATTTTGCACACCATTCATGAATACAGAAACTGAAGTTCTTAGACAGGTGTGGTAATAAAATTCCCACAGAAATTCATGGTACTATGAAATGACAAATGTATGAATTTGGATTGTTGGCTTTATGTCTTTCTGTAAAACTACTTCTTTTCCATTGGTAGTGTTCAACTCATTTTATCAATGTGATCACGACATTCCACCTTATTTTGAAAAACTAACTTTTTACAATTTTCAAATATTAATTCTACTTTATAATACCTTTCAGTTATACAGCTAAATGGAACAACTGCTCTGCTAGGGAGATGCTTATGATGATAGCATCATGAAGATACCAAAATGTTTTCTTAACAACATGAATAGTGTTCTGACCCTGAACACAATTCAATATGGTAGTACAATACAGTTTAATGACATGTTCAGGATTACTGGCTGGAGCCAGTGCATGGTGATATAAAGAGCATTTGCCAGTGAGGGGTTGCTGGCTATCAGTTGCTGAAGTGATGTCCACTGCCAGCAGCCTCTGCTAGGGGCCTGGACCAGCCGAAGAGCACAATACTCAGATGTGTTATGCACACTGCAGTAGTGGCACCAAGGTGTAGTAATGTGCAGGTTACTACAAATATTATCCATGTTTGCTTACACATGCAATTCCAGAATCAAGTCTAGTTAGGTTATACAAGCCTGAAGGAGCTACAATGGTTTGGAAATCTTGAGATGGCTCATCCATTCCTCGTTGTTACGAGGCACTCTGTAGGACACATTTAGAGAATTCTTTTCTCCTCCTAGCTTATCAAAAATCTCATCTGTCTTTGGTAAGGGATAAATCAAACAATGGATAATCCAGGATGGAATGTAACAACCTTATGAGAAGGAAAGTTGCTTCTCACCATATAGCAGAGGTGCTGAGTTGCAGATAGGCACAAAAAGAAGACTCTCACAGCTATAGCTTTTTAGTTTTGACTAAATCATCATCTGATAACTTTGCATTTTTTCTTTTCCACACCCAAATTTTGTATTTTATTTTCTACAGTAGTTTGGTGATCTAGGGAAAATGACTTGGCGTGAAGGGCATTAGGATGTGCTCCATCTCTTATCGATAGGGTCCAAATGGATCTTTTTAAAGTTTCCTAGATACTGTATGTGTGAAACTGTGGTCTGATGTAAGAGAGGACCTGATGATCATTATCAGTTCAGGTCAAATAAATAAACTAAAAAATTTTTTGGTAAAAATCTCATTATATACCCACACAAGTTATCCCAATGAATCTGTTTATGGGTAGCAAACTTCTAATTGTTTTGCCTGATGTATTTTTGCAGTATTGTCACAGTTATGTGGAATGGGTCTGTGCCAGTTTCTTCCCAGTAAAGTGGAGCTAGTCAAAGACAATTACAGAGGCAGTGAACAGTTTTCTTTCACAACTTTGACAGCAATGTTAACCAAATATGCAAGTGTTTCATCATAATGAATTTGAAATATGCTCACTATTTTTTATTTACTTAAATTTGGCATATTTTGTGAAGTACCTTTTCCGTAAAATGTTGACAAGGCGATATTTGTCTTGGCTTAAGTTGTCTAGTGGAAGTATGATTCCACAATGCAGTTTTGTTGGCTGCAGAAATGACCTGGTTTAATGCGTTTACCTCATTTTTGGTGCTTCAAATACCATTTCTTTGAATGTGGTTTCTTCTTAAAGTTTATATAAAAAAAATAGTAACATAATTCATTTTTTTCTGTTCACTTCAAAATTATTATGTCGGCGACCTGCACATTGTTCTACCATCAATACACACCAAGAGTTCACTGCCGACTGATTACAGTCAAAGACGACTCCAGCGTCAAAGGCATTTTACACAACACACAAGCTTCCACTTGTAATCAGTCTCTTTCATATTCTTCGTCACATTTACTAATAGTAATCAGTATGCTTTCACTCCCAAAAATATAAGTAAATTACCATATAATAAGGCAAATTACAATTAAAAAAATATTCTGACAAAAATATAAGAAAACATTTACAATTTGGTATCGACAAATAACACATCTACCTGATCCATTACAACTGCTCCCCAGGGCTTTTGTTGTTATGAACATATACAACAAAATCCCGACCACACTCAGTAATGGATCTGTATTACACAATTAGTACATTAATGATGTAGTCTGATAACCTCTTCCAAATTTGGACTCTTTGAATCTGTGGACTTGTTACTGGCTGTTGTTACAATGATCCTTCCCCATCAATCTCATACACAAAAAATTCAAGTAAAGAAATTATGTAACACGACAAATATACACGGTATAAAACATACATGAGAAATATTCTAACATACAGCATACAGATTGAAAGTAATAGTAAGATAAAACTCATTTGCTAGAATAAGATATCTACAACCACTTCTTTGGTCACACTGTGCCAACTGGTTCTCATAATTAAATTTTTTTCTATATTAATGTTAATTTCATTTTTCTTACATATTGTACAATAAAAAATGATACTGGACATATATATAGTGTAGTGTTTTTTTTTCTCTATATATTTGCCTTTTATATATTTTTACTTCTGATTTTCTTTTTGAATTTTTTCTTACTCATGTTTTTTGTTTTGCATATTTTTTTGCTTATGATTTTCTTTTTAAATTTTTTTATTTTTTTACTTTTTTTACTCATGTTTTTTTTATTTTCTATTTTTTTGCTTATGATTTTCTTTTTTTAGTACAGCTAAAGATACATCAGTATTATCTAAATTTTTTGCAATTATTTATGTACACTTGCCTCTCTACTACAATATTACTACAAGTCACATTCTTGTGAAGAGTAATTTCGCTCCCCACAACATCAGTATAAAGGATAATAAATTGCTCATATATCATGAGGCTTTATCTAAAATTGGTTTTGAAACTTATACCTTTCCATGCATGTCCTCACATGTATGCCTTCACCCACAGGGAAGACTTAGCTTCCAAAAATTAGAAAAATTCAGAAATGCTCACTATGGAGACTTTTTTTTTTTTTTAATAAAGTAAAAATAAATCTTTCTCTCATTCTTTGTTACAACAGTGTTTTTTCATCAGTTTCAATTAACATGTGACTCCAAATTATTAATTTATACATGCAAATACACATACTTGGTTGTACAGGTAGTTTTTGTTCCAGCAAGCATATTCCAGTGGAGGACTTTTGTTTTAGATGATAATAGGTTATTTAAATTTTTGAAATTATGATTTCTGTTTATACAGTTTCAAAGAGACAACATTCCTGAGACCAAATAATTTCTTTGACTTAGGGTGCACCAAACAATAAGCATTAGGGTGTGGATTTTCTATGACTTCAAAAGGCCCAATATAGATATCAAAGAATTTTTTAATTTCTGAAGTTAACATTTTTGATTTTTCATGAGATTTGACCAGAACAAGATCCCCAATTTTGAAAGTGGTTAATTTTACCCTATTGTTGTATCTTTTATTCCTCTTTTGCCCTTGTTTCCTCATAGTTTCCCTGACAATATCTTCTCTCTCTTGCATGGTTAAATGTGTACATTTAGGAAATTCAGTAAGTTCTGATATAAGATTTGGAGGTCTAATATTAAACATAATCTCATATGGTGAAAATCCTGTGGAATTATGTTGTAGGCTATTTAGGGTTGCCATAATCTCGGAATCCAAAACCAGGACAAAACTTACGGTCACCGTAGCCGATCGAAGGAAATAAGAGGAATAAGGAGTCCTCATGCCCATAAGCTAAGGGAAATGTGCATTTAATTAATGATCCAGAGTTTAGGAAGGACTGCTTCATTAAGAAAGCATTTATTACAAAAAATAAGAATATGCATTGCATTATTCAGTACACGAAGTTCTATTGTCATCATTTGAGCTTTTCTTATACCAATCGTATTTCTCAGAACCTTGAATAGATGAAAGGAACTTAATCTGGTTCTCAATCAGTTTATGAAATTCACTGCAACTTACATTTTTCATATTGTACTGTATTTGCATCATTGCATTAACTGATTTTACTGTTAACCTATTCCTTTCTTCTGTCCACTGGGAATTCATGAGGGAAAAGACTCTCTCTACATTGGCTTTATGACTGGGAATGGAGAAATAAAATTCCACAATTTTCAGCAACTCTGAATACTGCTCACTAGAAATACAATTATGAATAAAGAACACCCATTTCTTATCTGACATCATATTCTCACACTTTCATCTTTGACCTCCCCCAAAACACACTTTAATTTCAGTACTTGGTCAAAGAGAAGGGACTCATTCAATTTACAGCTTGTGTTTTCATGCATCCACTTGAATGTCTTTTCAACATTTTCCCATGAAGGTACAGTCTTTAGCAAAATCCAGTCAAAATGTTTAATATCAGACAAGGGCTTACTCCATTTTATCAAGTAATCAATAACAGTTTGATAGAAAAGAGAGACTTCCCCTAGAAATGTAGACTGCTGATATTGTGTGAGGTCAGACATTAATTATTTAACTTTAGATGTAACAAAAACACAGTGTTTTCTCTCTCCTAAAATTTGCCGTATATTTTCTAGCTCCAGTCTTACCTCATTCACTGATATGTCTTCCCTCTCAATGCTGCTAACTGCCCTCTGGAAAGGATTCATTTGTGCATACAAGAAGAGCAGATACATTTCACCAACAGAATCAGAAAAGAATTTCTGGAGAAGGGAAGGACATGTATCAAGTGAAAGAAAGTGCCTTAAACATGTGGATGAACCTCTCTATAGCAGGAAACATGGTGAGCCACCTGGTTCAACATGTCTAAGTAGGTTCTTATGTGTCACATCAACAAATACTGAAAATTCGTTTAGTGATGCTACATGAACAGTATATATGGAGAAATAATTAAAAACCTTTATGATAATGCTCTCAATATCATAAGAGAGGACATCTGCATCAGTATGAATTGCATTATGCAAAATATGAGCTGGACAACCTACTCCTAAAATTTCCCTATTCAGTTTCTTCTGAAGTTTCTTGAACACATTGTTTTCTCCTTTTCTCGCAACACCCCCAAAGTTAGTATTTGTATTATCTCCACCAAAAGCAGATACCTTATCACTAAGTCCATGTTGTAAAATGGCACTGTATACACACTCAGTTATTGTACTAGAATCCTCACTGTCACATTCATTTAAATTTAACAATCTAGTTTGGACACCTTCGTCATAATCAAAATACTGCACAAGAACAGGAAATATTTTCAAATACTTGTGGTTGCTAGCATCAGTGCTAATACTAACATAATTGGCCTTCGATTGACTGTTCCTTGTTCTGTCTTCAATGAATGGTGATATCACTTTATTAACGATGTCTACTGTTTTAGTTTTGCTGCTGGAGAAGTTTACTGCAACTTTCGAGTCACTAAAAATGTGAGAGATAATTTTTGATGTGCAAGAACTTGAGTTGTATGAATGATGGTGCTTGACACAGTGAAATGCAAATGCACCTTCTGCTGCAGCTACTTTATTACCATCTGTCTGTGTTTTGAAAAAGCTGGTGAGCTGTTTGGAAGATGATGAACCCACTGCCGTCTTATGGTTTTTCGATTGCACGTGGTCATTAATATCACATCTACCTCCATTACTGATTGAAATGTAGGAACTGTGAAGAGGAAAAACTTATAATAGAATAATTTTTCTAGGAAAACAACAATTTCAATGGGTCTGTGTATAATCGTAATGTTACTCACCCGCAAATTTTGCAGAAAGCTTCGTATTCAGTTCTTCCTCGCTTTATACTTGTAAACTGTTCAGTATATTCCTCCCTGTACTTAACCTTCCGTCTAGCCAACATTATTAAACCACCAGGCAAATAATAATAACTATTTAATACAATATAACAAAACGAAATCGCAAGCACAACAAACCATGCGAACATTCAACAAGCTAATCAAAGAGGATAATACTGTTCATTGCCAGAGATGACTGACTGCCCACTGTATCGACAACTCGCAATCTTGCAAATTGAAGAGGATGTACCGTACGCCTGAGCCTGACTGCCCATTGTTTCCATATCTCGAAAGCTGTTCTGTTCTGTTTGGATTTTATATAATGTGAAGGCAGCGAGATAACATATTGATGCTTCTTTGACAGCAATTTTTGAAATTACCGGAAGTTGACTTCAAATCCAGCGAATATCGTGGACATTTGCCTTTTCGGCCCGGACGTTTTCATTTACCCTAAAATCGCGGACTGTCCGTGAAATCCATGGCGTATGGCAACCCTAAGGCTATTCATAATATCTTCAAAATTTTGAATGTGCTCAAACCAGGTTGGATGTTTATGGCCTCAATAGGTTCTACAAAGTCTCCCAATTTCCCTCATATATCTTGCTGCAGGATCGGTGGATGGAGAATAAACAGATATAAGTATATGCTTCAATTTTGATCTTTCAATAAACTTTTTTCACTGGATATAGTTTAATAAATTTGGAAATACATCTACCATAACAAATATGTAACAGTGACCACCTTTACTCTTTGGTTACATTCCATATAAGTCCACTGCGATAAGATCTAAAGGTTTTTCCGGAATAATGTTTTGCATCTCTCCACCACGTCTTTGATTGCTCACTTTAACTCTCTGATATTTGTTACAGGTTGCCAATTCTTTTCTTACCTTCTTTCCAATATTGTAAAAATAAACATTTTCTTGTATCTTTTGAATGCACTTCTGTATCCCACAATGACCAAAACTTTCATGTATGTAAATGATCAGCTTTTCAGCATCTGCCTCTGGCCAACACAGTTTCCAATTATCAGAATCTACATCGGTTCTCCGAAATAAAATCCCCTTATGTAATTTGTAAAATTTATCAAGTTTCTCTTACCCCTTCTTGCCTAAACATTCTTTGATTAATTTCCAACTTTGATCTAAATTTTGATTTTTGCTAATTTTGTTACACATAGCTCTAATTGTTTTCTCATTTTCCACCCCTTTCAAGTATCTAATTTTAAATTGCTTTTCCTCCTCTTTTTCAAAAATCTCCTTTTCTCCCCAAATTGGTAACCTTGAAAGTGAATCAGCTACTACATTCTCAGAACCTTTTATGTGCTTGATTTCAAAGTCAAACTGTTGCAGAAATATTGCCCATCTGGTCAATCTACTGTGGTATAATTTGAACTCTTGCAAGTAACTCAAAGCTTTGTGATCCGAAAATACTACGGTTTTATGTCCAATAAGGTAAATTCTAAATTTTGTAAAAGCCCAATGAACTGCCAAAAGTTCCTTCTCTGTGACTGTATAATTTTTTTCATGCTTGAGCAACATTCTGCTTGCAAATGCTATGGTACAATGTATCTTAACTCCATTCTCTACTCTTTCTTCAAATAACTCTGCTCCAAGCCCATAATTACTGCTATCAGTGTTCAAACAAAATGGTAAATTAAAATCAGGTCTGTGTAATAACTGTTGCTTCCTCAACTCTTGCTTAATTTTATCAAACTCTTCCTGACAACTTTTATCCCAAACCCAAACAGTGTTTTTCTTAAGTAACTGACTTAAACATGGTGCATTCAGACTCTGATCACTTATATGTTTTCGGTAATAACCGCATAACCCAAAGAACAACTTTAATTGTTTTTTAGTCTTAGGAATAGGAGTTTCTGAAATTGCTTAAATTTTTTCAGGATCTGCCAAAATTCCCTTGTCTGTGACATGAAACAAAAATTTTAATTCAGAAACTGCAAATTTACATTTCTTTAATTTCAATGTCATCCCCCCTTTTCTAAGTTTTTCACAAACTGACTGCAAAATCGAAAAATGTTCCTCCCAATTTTGCCCTGTAACCAAAATGTCATCTACATAAATTATCAGTTTAGACGCAAGTTCTTGCCCCAGTACATGATCCAAAGCTCTTATAAATTCAGAAACAGAAGAATTTAACCCAAATGGCACAACGCAATATTGGTAACTCTTACCATTGTACAAGAAAGCAGTATATTTTCTAGAATTAACCGAAAGTGGTACCTGATGAAAACCCGAGGTTAGATCCAAACTTGACATATATTTTATATCTGTAAATTTATAGAGTAACTCATCAATATTTTCGGGATGGTCTGTCTGTCTGAACAAAATTTTGTTTAAGTGTCTAGAGTCGAAAACAAATCTTACTACATCATCTTTTTTCAAAACAACTACTAAAGGATTATTATATGCACTGATACTCCTTTCTATTATGTTACACCCTTCCATCTTTTCCAGCTCTTTCTCAACAGCAGGTCTTTTTGATATTGCAATACTGTATGGTTTTATGAAAAATGGTTCATGAGGTTTTACATGAAGCTCACACTGATAACCCTTTACCCTACCAGGTATGTCACTGAAAACATCACTGTATTCCCACAGCAGATTTTCTAACAGTTGTTTTTGCTCCCCAGATAAATTTTGTGTTTCTGAAATTTTCAAGTTTACAAAATGTAGTGGACTGACAAGGCAGCCAGTCCACAGTGAAGTAGCCGAAAGGGCACGCGTACACACACGCCGTCTGGCGTTAAGTCTGGAACAGGATTCGTAATGAATGTGATAAAGAAAAGAACGTAGCTACTAGAACACTTAACTTTTATATTGTCCTTTGGTATACAGCATTCTGGATGATACAAGTGAGACTATCTTGAGGTACATGCAACGTTACAAATGGTTAATGGCGCCTTGCTAGGTCGTAGCCATTAACTTAGCTGAAGGCTATTCTAACTGTCTCTCGACAAATGAGAGAAAGGCTTCGTCAGTGTAGTCGCTAGCAACGTCGTCGTACAACCGGGGCGAGTGCTAGTACGTCTCTCGAGACCTGCCTTGTGGTGGCGCTCGGTCTGCGATCCTGACAGTGGCGACTCGCGGGTCCGACATGTACTAATGGACCGCGGCCGATTTAAAGCTACCACCTAGCAAGTGTGGTGTCTAGCGGTGACACCACATTCCTCCCCCGCAAATCGGCGAACGGTCGTGTGATAAGGCTTCCGCCCGCCGTGGGGAGGACCCCATGTTGACGTATGCGATGAGGTGGGGAGCCTAACAACAGGCGATGCTGTGCCACCCGCACCCGGCCATTCGGTCCGAGGGGAGCTAGGAAACGCCTGGAAACCTAGTCCAGGGTGCACGTCAACATGCGGTGTATGCGCCCGTAATGAGACAGGAGGGGCCGAAGGGTCGACCTCCATGTGGTCGGGGCACCCGACGGGCGAAGACGACATCTGGTCCGGAGCGGGCAAGAGTTCCATGGCGGAGGACAGCTGGGCATGGGAAGCGAGCGGCGGCGCGTGACCCAGGGAGGCACTTGGCGGCTGCCGCGAAGCGTCTACTGCGGGCGGCGGCGGCGGCGGCTGCGGCGGCGGCGCAACGCCATTCGGCAAAATGGAAGGCATCGTCGGTAACACCTGGGGATGAGGCGAGCCAGTAGATGGGTCCCCAGGGCGCTGACCAGACGGCACCGTCGCTGAAATCAGACGGGGAGCGGCAGAACCCGTGCGACGACAGAGGCGCAGCTGATTGAGATGCCGACGCACCTCACCAGAGGCCCCCAAAACCAAATACATCGCGCGGCCGAGGCAGCGAAGAATGCGCCCTGCGAGCCAACGCCGTGAACCGCAATAGTTGCGATAGAAGACAATGTCGCCAGGAGCAAAAGCAGGAGTCTGCCGCTGCACAGGAACCTGATGCGGCGGATGCAGCAAAGACAGCAAGGGTCGATGAGGACGACCGTGGAGCAACTCAGCCGGCGAGCGACCATCGCGGGGCTGAGAGCGATACGAGGACAAAAAGAGCAATAACGCATCCTCCCGAGAATGCGACTCTTTCAACTTCAACATCTGTGACTTGAAAGTCCTGACCAATCGTTCAGCGGCACCGTTCGACTGAGGCGAAAACGGCGCGGATGTCAGATGTTGAATACCATTGGCCTTGCAGAATGACTGAAATTCTGCAGACATGAATTGTGGGCCATTGTCGGAAACAATAGTCTGCGGAAGACCTCCAATGCAAAAAATAGCAGACAACGCTTGGACGGTGGCAGCAGACGTCGTGGAAGACATCCGGACAACAAATGGAAAATTACTGAAGGAATCGACAACAACCAACCATCGAGCATTCCAGAATGGACCAGCAAAATCGATATGTAAGCGTTGCCAAGGGGAAGTGGCGTGCGGCCATGCAAAGAATTTCCGCGGCGGTGCCGATTGTTGTTCGGCACACGCCATGCAAGAAGAGCACATATTCGTAATCGCAGCATCGATTCCGAACCAAGTACAGTGCTGACGAGCAAGTTGTTTCGTGCGCACTATACCCCAATGTCCTTGGTGAAGAAGCAGTAAGACAGAGGACTGTAATGAACGTGGGACCACGACTCTGGACTGATCATTATCAGAACGCCACAACAAAACACCACGTCGTACAAAAAGTCTCTCCTTGTGAGCAAAAAATCGGCGAACCAACGGATCCTTGATCCGTGACTTCGACATGGGCCATTGCGTAGCAACAAAACGCAAAACAGTAGCAAGGACAGGGTCAGCAGCTGTGGCTGTAGCTACACGACGAAAATCAATCGGAAACAATTCGACCACGTCATCGGTTTCCGAATCAATGAACATGCAAGTTCGGATGAATCGAATGCTTTAGCCGCAGCAACAGGCAAACGGGACAATGCAGCAGCATTGCCGTGCTTAGCAGCGGACCGATACGAGATATCGTAGCGATTGGCAACCTCATAACGCAATGCGTAGGGAACATTGCGCGCTCGGAAAAATTTCGGTTGCGCGTCGACTTCCAGTTCCAAATGTGCTGTATAGTTCGTAGCGCAACCAAGGCCCGGTGCAAAAATGTCTGCAAATTCTTCACATTGACTAGAAACACTGGCGGAAGGCACAGTCTGATTCACTGATAGTACCTGATTTACTATAGACATGTTAAGCAACTGAAATAAATCTAAACCAAACAAGTTCACTGCCAAAGAAGAACGAAGAACGTAAAAAGACACAAGTTTTGTTTGTCCCTTGTATGTTGCAAGAAGACTGCACTGTCCTAACACAGGGAGAGCGTGTCCGGAATAACTATTTAACTGAACACGTGCAGCACGCAACGGTGGTGCGCCCAGTTGTTTGTACATGGCGTGATTGAGCAATGAAACTGCAGCTCCGGTATCGAGCTGGAACGGTATCACTTGTCCGGCAAAGTCCAAATCTACAAAAAGTTTATTGTCCTGCTGACGACAAGAGCGACTGTTTTGTGCAACTTGAACAGACACTGGTACAGAATCACGTGCGACGTGACGGGACTTCCGTCGACGTCGACGCACACTTGTTGTGGGACGAACACAGTCACTGTTAGCGAGAGGAACACTGGACGGAGTGGCAGTAACTACATGAATGTCCATGGGCGAAGGTTCCCGAGCCCGAGTGTCCTTGGTTCGATTCCGGTGCGAAGCAAAGGGCCTGGAATGGTTGTGATTGTCTGATCTGAGCTTTTTCTGGGAAACACTTTGAACATGTCCTTTCTTATGACAGTAAAAGCAAATAGCTTGGCGTGACGGGCAATTCTCACGCGAATGTCTAGTTGCACACTGCGGGCATGATTTCACTGCAGTTGCTTGCTTGCGCGGGACACGTGGCTGCGCGGACGTGCGCGAGGGCAGGTTAGCATCCCATGCTGCGCGCCCGGCGGGCCGGTTAATATGACACATGGCTGGCGAAGTTGCAAATGATTCCTGAGCAAAGTCAAGTGTGTCTTGCCTATCCAATATGTCTATCACTTGTTGAAGGGAGGGATTAACTAGTTTCAAAATCTGTTCCCGTATGCGAACATCAGAAATGTTCTGTGCTATTGCATCACGCACCATAGTATCTGAATAAGGGAGGCCACAGTCACATTCAAATGCACACTCCCTAGTAAGTCCTTGCAAAGTTGCAACCCACTCCCAATTAGTCTGACCGGCCGTACGTTTTGTACGAAAGAACGTATACCGTTTTGCAACGACATTGACTGATTCCTTGAAATAGGCATCTAAAGCAGACAAAATTTCTTCGTAGGACAGAGTTGCTACGTCATGTCGGGGAAACAATTTCACTATCACACGGTAGGTGGACACACCTACACACGAAAGCAAAAATGGCTTCCGCTCATTACCTTGAATTCTGTAGGCGGTGAGATGAAATCCAAATTGTCGGGACCATTCTGTCCACGTTTCAATAGCTGCATCAAAGCTACGAAACGAAGGTGCAACGGCATGTTGTGGCTGCGGTAGCGATGAAGCGGCGGCTGCCACATCGTTATGCAGCGCACGTTGACCCTGGACGAGCTGTCCAAGGGCATCCAATAAGGCCTGCGTCTGCTGATTCTGCAAGCGATAAAATTCGGACACTACATCTTGAGAATGTGGCGAAGCCATGACACAAGTAAATGTAAGCAATGAGAAAGAACAAGATCCTGATTAATTCGCGTCGCCAATGTAGTGGACTGACAAGGCAGCCAGTCCACAGTGAAGTAGCCGAAAGGGCACGCGTACACACACGCCGTCTGGCGTTAGGTCTGGAACAGGATTCGTAATGAATGTGATAAAGAAAAGAATGTAGCTACTAGAACACTTAACTTTTATATTGTCCTTTGGTATACAGCATTCTGGATGATACAAGTGAGACTATCTTGAGGTACATGCAACGTTACAAATGGTTAATGGTGCCTTGCTAGGTCGTAGCCATTAACTTAGCTGAAGGCTATTCTAACTGTCTCTCGGCAAATGAGAGAAAGGCTTCGTTAGTGTAGTCGCTAGCAACATCGTCGTACAACTGGGGCGAGTGCTAGTACGTCTCTCGAGACCTGCCTTGTGGTGGCGCTCGGTCTGCGATCCTGACAGTGGCGACACGCGGGTCCGACATGTACTAATGGACCGCGGCCGATTTAAAGCTACCACCTAGCAAGTGTGGTGTCTAGCGGTGACACCACACTAAATTCCCAAATTCAACTTCATCAGTACCAAATCTATGAATTTCAATATTCTCCAATCTATTTTATTTTAGTAAATTGATAGTGTCAAAATTTCCATTACTCTGATCACCAAGTGTGTTCACAAGTTTTGTCTGAATGTATTCCCTTTCACTAGTTTCTATCAAAAGTTTTCTTCCAACCCAATCAAATGCTGTATTTACTTTTACTATCCAATTCATACCCAAAAGAAAATCTTCGTTAAATTTCTGAATTACAAAACATCCATGTGTGAACAACTTGCCTTCAATTAAAAATGTCACTAAAGCCTGGCTTTTTACCAATTTACTGCTCTTCCCAGTAGCACCTTTTATCTTTACCCCAATATCTGGCATTTCAACATAATCTTTCCCCGCTTTCAATTTCTTGCTTAACCTTTCAGATATTCCTGCAATCTCACTTCCTGTATCAATTAAACATTTACCAATCCATGACCCAATTTGAACTTTTGTATAAGGACTGCAAAACTGATCACTTTTCTCAGAACCTGTATCCTCATGTAATAAATCACTTTCAATTTCCCCAAACCTATACTTATCAGAATCATATGATATACCATTACATGTATCATTTGTCACAGTTATAAAATTTGCACGAGATACAAAATTGTCATTAGTACTCTCTATTTCCTCAAATAGCCAAGAATTTTCATCCAAATCACATTGTATACTATTTAAGTTCTTATCCTTCAGCTTTTAAAAAATAAAATATCTCAGCTTTTTCAACCACTCAGGACATACAGTTTCACATACATTAATAAGCACCTTTCTAAAGTTCTTGTCAAAAGAAATAGTTTGACTGTTCAGCCATAGATTCATAAGAAATGTGTGTGTGTCATTAGTATCTGTAAATGTTTCACTTAGGCTAGAAGTTATACATGTGTCATCATTATTTGTGTAGTCAGATTCTTTACCAACAACATCAAAATTCACACTTTCACATACACCCTGCTTGCGAGCCTTATTCATCCTGGTAACATCCCTGGGAATTTCTATAATATTCTCACTATTTAATCCATTTTCAGCCATGTGTATACCCAACTCCCTATTTAAACTAATGAAACACCTTTCCTCAACATCATCATCAATACCATTACCATCATTATCAACTTTTTCATCAGCATCATTATCATTATACATATTCAGGTCATACACATTCAAATTATCCCCTAAAATATTACTTCCCCTTTCTAAGGTTACCAGATCCCTTTCACCAATATTTTCATTCTCACAGCATGCATTCTCTCTTTCATTCACACACGTCTCTGAACTACTACAAATTACATCATCTGACAAAGTGTTGTTCTTTTCTGCCCAAGTGTAAAACTCTGTTAAATTAAATGAATCACAATTACTTTTATCTACTGTATGTTCTTGTTTACTGAAAATTTTATCTTTATCAATATCATCATTATTTTCCTCTTGAAATTTTTTGAATAAGTAACAACTAATAACCTCATGTGATAGCTTAGGTTTGGAACTGTCATGTTTGGGTTTATGATAGTCACATCCATTGGTCCTTTCATCATGCTCACCTTCTGCCTCAACCTTGCGGACCTTCAAGGGGGCGTCTACTCGTTTTTTATTTCCTGAATTACAACTGGTTTCTGTTTGAACTGCTGATTGTGGTTCTGCCAATGTCTCTGATCAACATTTCTGTTCCCATTCCTATGCCAAACATTACCTGATTGTTGGTAGTTTCTATTGTACTGATCTCTATCAAAATTTCTGTGATTTTGATCCCTAAAATGTTCTCTATTTTCTTGATTATTTCTGCGAAAATCTTGTTCTTGTTTTGGATGAAAATTATGGTCCTTCTTTTGAAAATTGTTATATCCCCCTGAATTTTGACCGACACCACGATAATGGTTTTGTTCCCTTTTTTGAAAGTTATCATTTCCCCAATTTTGATCATTACCTTTCTGAGTAAACCCACTGTGTGTTCTTGTTGTTACCCTATCCAACTTTTCAATATAATTGAGAAACTGCTCAACATTACTATCAGGACAATGAACTAAACTCAACTGCATTGCTGATGGCAATCTTCTCTTTAAGGTATCAATTTTGATCAAGTCATCCAAAGGTTTTTTTAAATGAATAAGTTTTTGAAGTTCACTTTTGCAAAATTGTTTCATGCTCCCATCTGATTCTCTATAGTTTCTCCCATTCAAAAATTCACTTTTGATTCTAGTTTGTTTAAGATCATCCCAAAAATTTTCCAGAAATTTTGATTCAAATTCTGAAAATGTCATCCCCATAGTTACAATCTGGTTTGCCCAAGTCAAAGCATCCCCTTCTAAGAATTTTTTCACAAATTTAATTTTCATATCATCTGGTGAGTGAGATAAAAACCAATCCTTACAATACTGTATAAAATCAACAGGATGTAAGGGTCCATCTACCGAAAAGAGCTTCACTGGAATATTAGATACAAGATTGCATGTGTTGACATTGTGATTTTTGCTTTGAAATTCAATGTCAAAACTTTCAATTTTCTCGCTAAGTTCTTTGACAGATTTTTTGTTTTCTAAATCATTGCATTCTACTTTTTTTTCTAGAGAAACCAAACGATTGTCAGTTTCTTGTTCTATATTTTTTACTAAAACTTTTGTGTTCTCATCCAAATTTTTAATTTCCCCTTTTATCTCATTAAAATCAATTAAATTTCTTTCCCTATCTGCCAGTAACTCATTTTTTACAGTATTAATTTCATCGCTCAATTTAGCATCAATTTCATTTACTATTGCTACCACAGATTAAATTTTTTTCCTCAACACTGCCAACTCTGTTCGAAAGATCACCCACTTGGGTATTGACTGCTTGGACTTGCAACAAAATATTATCAATTTTTTCATCCCAGTAAGTCTTATTGTCGTCATCTGATTGTTTAATTTTATTCGTGAAATTTTATTATTCTCTACTTTAGGCACAATACTCTCGAAAATCTCATAAGTCATTGTGAAGAAAAAAAAATTAATACACAACAATACAAAACAAGATAAAAATATTGTTTTAACAAAATACGAGGGTTTTGTGACTTAACCTGGAACACTCTTCTACTGTTGCAAATCCACCTTTTCCATCCATGTGATTATGGCCAAAATTCTTGAAATTACTTCTTCTGTCGAAAATTATATTTTTTGCCGAAACATTTCTTCTCCAAAACTTTTACTTCCCAATGAACACAAATACTGTAACACACATTCTGAAAAAAAAAACTGGTATTAACACACAAAAATTTTCTTCCTCGTAGCACTGTTGAAGGTCTCGCGAACACAATATCCCAGCTACAGTCCCCAGTTGAAATATGCCCACTATTTTTTATTTACTTAAATTTGGCATATTTCGTGACAGTACCTTTTCCGCAAAATGCTGACAAGGCGATATTTGTCTTGGCTTAAGTTGTCTAGTGGAAGTATGATTCCACAATGCAGTTTCGTCGGCTGCAGAAATGACCTGGTTCAATGCGTTTGCCTCATTTTTGGTGCTTCAAATACCATTTCTTTGAATGTGGCTTCTTCTTAAAGTTTATATAAAAAATAGTAACATAATTCATTTTTTTCTGTCCACTTCAAAATTATTATGACGGCGACCTGCACATTGTTCTACCGTCAACACACACCAAGAGTTCACTGCCGACTGATCACAGTCAAAGATGACTCCACCGTCAAAGACATTTTACACAACACACAAGCTTCCACTTGTCATCAGTCTCTTTCATATTCTTCATCACATTTACTAATAGTAAACATATGCTTTCACTCTCAAAAATATAAGTAAATTAGATAGAAACTGTGTGCCCGACCGAGATTCGACCTCGGGACTATTGCCTTTCGTGGGCAAGTGCTCTACCATCTGAGCTACCGAAGCACAACTCACACCCAGTACTCTTAGCTTTACTTCTGCCAGTATCTCGTCTCCTACCTTCCAAACTTTACAGAAGCTCACCTGCGAACCTTGCAGATCTAGCACTCCTGAAAGAAAGGATAATGCGGAGACATGGCTTAGCCACAGCCTGGAGATGTTTCCAGAATGAGATGTTCACTCTGCAGTGGAGTGTGCCCTGATATGAAACTTCCTGGCAGATTAAAACTGTGTGCCCGACCGAGACTCAAACACGGAACCTTTGCCTTTCGCGGGCAAGTGCTCTACCATCTGGGCTACCGAAGCACGACTCATGCCCGGTACTCACAGCTTTACTTCTGCCAGTATCTCGTCTCCTACCTTCCAAACTTTACAGAAGCTCTCCTACGAACCTTGAAGAACTAGCACTCCTGAAACAAAGGATAATGTGGAGATGTGGCTTAGGCACAGCCTGGGGGATGTTTCCAGAATGAGATGTTCACTCTGCAGCGGAGTGTGCGCTGATATGAAACTTCCTGGCAGATTAAAACTGTGTGCCCGACCGAAACTCAAACACGGGACCTTTGCCTTTCGCGGGCAAGTGCTCTACCATCTGAACTACCGAAGCACGACTCACGTCCGGTACTCACAGCTTTACTTCTGCCAGTATCTCGTCTCCTACCTTCCAAACTTCACAGAAGCTCTCCTGCGAACCTTGCAGAACTAGCACTCCTGAAAGAAAGGATAATGCGGAGACATGGCTTAGCCACAGCCTGGGGGATGTTTCCAGAATGAGATTTTCACTCTGCAGTGGAGTGTGCGCTGATATGAAACTTCCTGGTAGATTAAAACTGTGTGCCTGACCGAGACTCGAACTCGGGACCTTGGCCTTTCGTGGGCAAGTGCTCTACCATCTGAGCTACCAAAGCACGACTCACGCCCGGTACTCACAGCTTTACTTCTGCCACTATCTCGTCTCCTACCTTCCAAACTTTACAGAAGCTCTCCTGCGAACCTTGCAGAACTAGCATTCCCGAAAGAAAGGATAATGCAGAGACATGGCTTAGCCACAGCCTGGGGGATGTTTCTAGAATGAGATGTTCACTCTGCAGGGGAGTGTGCGCTGATATGAAACTTCCTGGCAGATTAAACCTTTGTGCCTGACTGAGACTTGAACTCGGGACATTTACCTTTCGCGGGCAAGTGCTCTACCATCTGAGCTACCGAAGCACGACTCACGTCCGGTACTCACAGCTTTACTTTTGCCAGTATCCCGTCTCCTACCTTCCAAACTTTACAGAAGCTCTCCTGGGAACCTTGCAGAACTAGCACTTCTGAACACTCTGCTGCAGAGTGAACATCTCATTCTGGAAACATCCCCCAGGCTGTGGCTAAGCCATGTCTCTGCATTATCCTTCCCTTCAGGAGTTCTAGTTCTGCAAGGTTCGCAGGAGAGCTTCTGTAAAGTTTGGATGGTAGGAGATGAGATACTGGCAGAAGTAAAGCTATGAGTACCGGGCGTGTGTCGTGCTTCGGTAGCTCAGATGGTAGAGCACTTGGCCACGAAAGGCTAAGGTCCCGATTTCGAGTCTCGGTCGGGCACACAGTTTTAATCTGCCAGGGAGTTTCATATCAGCGCACACTCCGCTACAGAGTGAGCATCTCATTCTGGAAACATCCCCCAGGCTGTGGCTAAGCCATGTCTCCGCATTATCCTTTCTTTCAGGGGCGTTAGTTCTGCAAGGTTCGCAGGAGAGCTGCTGTAAAGTTTGGAAGGTAGGAGACGAGATACTGACAGAAGTAAAGCTGTGAGTACCAGGTGTGAGTCGTGCTTCGGTAGTTCAGATTGTAGAGCACTTGACCGCGAAAGGCAAAGGTCCCGAGTTCGAGTCTCGGTCGGGCACACAGTTTTAATCTGCCAGGAAGTTTCATATCAGCACACACTCCGCTGCAGAGTGAACATCTCATTCTGATAAGTAAATTAGCATATAATAAGGCAAATTACAATTAAAAAATTATTCTGACAAAAATCTAAGAAAACATTTATGATTTGGTATCGACAAATCCGGTAGAAAATAACACATCTCCCTGATCCATTACAAATTGACTCTGCACGACTTGTCTTTACGGGAATATTTGCACCAATCCTGATATGTGGCATGTGCCCCTGCATCCAACTCAAAAGAGATTTTCTTTCCATCCTTAACAAGCCCTAAAATCCAGGCATCATTATCTGACAGTGGAAGTCAGTTGTAGGGACAGATATCGGTTGACATTGGTTTTCTGAGGGAACTCTTGGAAAGTGTAACTCATCTATAAATGCCACCACTTACGGAACGCTATCGTGACCCATGGTTGAGTACTGCTCAAATGTTCGGTATCCCACCAGGTAGGATAGGAAGACAATGAATTAATTCAGAGGCATACTGCTGGATTTGTTGCTGGTAGCTTTGTTCAGCATACAACTGTTACGGAAATTCCCCATGAACATTTTTTGCCTGGAGGTAAGACAACATTCTTTTTGTGAAACATTATTGAGAAAGTTTAGAGAACCTGCATTTACAACTAATTGCTGAAAAATTCTATTTCCACTGATGTAGATCTCTCATAAGGACCACAGAGACAAGATAAGAACAATCAGGGCTCATATAGAGGCATATAAACATTCATTTTTCCCTTACTACATTAATGAGTGGAACAGGAAAGAGAATGGGTAGCAGTGGTACTAGGCACACTCTGCTATTCAGTGCTTGGGGCTTGCAGAGTATGTGTGTAGATGTAGATGCCATCCTAGGTGCACTTACCATTCCTGCAAACACTTCATCCACATTTAATACCTTTCCTTCTTTCATATTGTACTCTGCTGATTGTAGCTTTGCTTAGATCAGATCCTTCCCAGTTTCTTTTCCTTGGTTGCTATTCATTTCTTTGTTGGGCCTCTCCTCATCAGCTGCTTAATCTGGATTAAAACGGCTTCAAAGTTTGCTTTCCATCTTATTCTCAGTTTTTGTTTTCATTTTTCCATTTACATCCAGAATAGTGAAGTTTTCAGTTACACCTTTTGTCTTTCCCTTCACCATCCCATTCATTGCTTTCCTACTGCTCATCTGTCTCCCTCCTTCATTTTCATCCATTTGTCCATTCATTCCCTCATTATCTCTGGTACTATCGTGTTGGTCTGTTTTTTCTAGGTATCACAATCCATCTCTTGCACCTAATGTCCTTTGCTGAAACCATATCCTGCTCTGTTCTTTTCTTGTACTGCTCTTTTAATTCTCTCATTCCACCAGGATATTTGTATTTGCTTCCATCTTTTAATTTTGTATATTCTTCCACAAACTAATACTAGAATTCCACAAGTGTTGTCTTAAACTTGTCCCATTCCTTCTCCTCTTTTATGGGTTTACCTTCAGGTATCTTGATACTTTCCTCTGGTTTCTTCCTCTCTTACTTTCCAGTTTTTCTACTTCCTTTTTGTTCCTCCTTGTTTCCATCATGGCACTGAGACTCATCAATAAGGCCAGTGGTCACTGTCTAAGTATTCTGTATATTGGTAACATGCCACTTCAGTTCCCCATCAAAGGTATTGTAATCCTCAATGGACTTCTTTTTTCAGTCACAGCTGTACCATATTATCTTATTTAACTTCAGTGGTGCATTACACCTCATAAGTTACCTTTCATGTGGTTCATTATTGTTTGTTTGTATATTTGAAGACCAGAAATCATACACTGTGTAACCACAAAGATATGGGGCTGATGTTAATTGCATTGTTACTATATTTGCAAACAATAGCAGATATTCAGTAATGACAGCAATAACTTAACATTTTTTTAACAGTTAAACAGATTAAAATATACATGAAAATTCAGCACACATATTGTGGAAAATACAATAGTGACTACAATAGTATGAATGAAAAAAGACTGTGTTTATTTTAATGTACCTAAAATAGAGGATACATGGTAATATTTTAACAGATCCTGTTACATATGGATGGAATAATATTATTTCTACGCAGCTTTACAAAACAGTGACAAAGAAATCCTGCCATAAGTGGGAGACAAGCATAAAAAGTAATGATAAGCACTGTTGCACACTGTGAGCGAGAGGATGAGGTCAGGAAGTCAGTGCAAATTTGCCTTCTGGTACTCATCAACAGAATAAAAAGTATGTTTCATTAGAAAATCTTTAACTTTCTTCCTGAAGGTATTGCTTTTGTTTCTTATTGGTAGGGGTAGTTTGTTGAAAAGTAGGCTGCCCGTATATGTCACCTCATTGTGACGACTGCTTAATTTTTCTGTCACCATAAAAATGTTTGCTTTTGTTCTTGTCATGGCTGTGGATTTCTCCATTAGTTGTAAAGAGATCAAGGGTGTTTTTGACAGATTGCTACTTACCATAAAGAAGATTCGTTAATTTGCAGACAGAAACAATTAAAAGGCACCTACATAAAGCTTTTGGCAGTTGAGCCTGTCTGTAACTTAACGTGTCTTCTTTATGGTATGTAGCAATCTGTCTATTCTTACGTTGTTGATATTCCTACTTAGAGGTTCCATTGTTTGGTACTGTCTCTGAATATAAATAAAGGAGGCTGGCAATATGTTAAACTCCCTGAAGATGGGTTTGTTGGCAGCTTGTATTGGTGCTCTCTTCATCATTTTATTATTCTTTTTTTGCTCATTGAAAAGTATTGTGCGAGAATCTCCCCCCCCCCCCCCCCCCCTTGCACACACACACACACACACAAAGATACAATGTGCTATTATTGATTGCACAAGCCCATCATAAACAGTTTTTAGTGTTTGTTATGTCAACGCAGCAAGAGAAGGCATTTATTATTTACAAGGCAATTATTTCTGTACTGCAGAGGATGGCCATGCAAATAGACTCATTAGTTTTTAGTGTGTTTATATCTCATGATTGCCCAAGAATTCTGAAAGCATAGCAGAGACTACCAAGCTTATTTAACAATTTTTCCATTTAGGGGTCCCACTGGTCTGAACTGTCAATCCAGACTCCCTAAAACTTTGTTTTTATTACTAGTTCAGTTTCTTTGCCACAAATCTGCAAGGGTTCCATGTGGGCAGGATGGTTTCAGGAAGGGTAGAAGAGCATATGAGCTATCTTGTTTGTGTTTAAAAATAATTTACTGTAGTGGAGCCATGAGAGGAGTCTTTCAGTTGTATCATTAATTTTGAGTTCCAATTTCAGAACTGAGTCTGAACAGAAAAGTTTATGTGATCTGCAAACAACACAAGGGAAGTGTTAGGGAGATTTATAGGAAGGTCATTGAAAAGGACGACGAAGAGAAGAGGGCTCAGTACCGAGCCTTGTGGGACTCCACAGCTTGTCAGGGCATTGTCAGAATAAATTTTTATAGATTCAGGGCTTGTGAGTTCTACCATTTGCTTCATATGGTGAAATAGGATTTAAACCATTATTTTCTGTACCTCTGATGCCATATGATTCTAGCTTCTTAAGGAACAGTGAGTGATTAATGAGATCAAAAGCTTTACTATTGTCAATGAAAAGTCAAGAAAAAATTCATATTGATCAATGGTTTTAAGAATTTGGTTAGTGAAATTAATACCAGTCCTGGTTTCACTAAATTCAAGTTGGTGTTTGGTCAATGATTTCATTTTTTCTAGAAATGCTATGATTCTATTGTATATGACTTTCTGAAATATCTTGGATATAGCTGGAAGTATGGCAGTAAGATCATAATTGTTTACATCATAACAGTCCCCTTTTGAAGATTGGAATCACATTCGAGGCCTTTAATACTTCTGTGAAACATCCTCTGCTAATTGAGCTATTGATCACATTACATAGTGGTGTGACATGTGGAAATGATGATTATGTGGCTCTTACAATGTTTAATACGCCTTGCTTGGTTACTGGGATTATAGCCTTGTGTGATACTGCTGGCATAGTGATTCCTGACACTAGATTATTGGTAACCTTTGAAAAATGGAAGTTAAAATGTTCAACAACCTATTTTCAATCAGAGATATTTGTTTATTTTGGTTGGAGGTATTCAGCTGAGACACATTCAGTTTAGGTTCCTATGGTACCATTGACAACTTTCCAATGTGCTTTACTCATGTTACCTGAGTTCACAATAAACTAGTGGTTATAGATCTGATTTGCATTAGTAATGACCTTCTTGAGGATTTTTTTGTAGTTTCATAAGTATCTTTAGAAGTTTGTATCACTGTTTGTCTTACTTTCTGTGTAAAATGTTTTCTTGGTTGCACGGGAGGCAATTATTCCCTTGTTGATCCATCCTTTGTATCCATTGCTTCTCAGTAGGTTCTCTGTAGATTTTCTGAGGGAAAAGGCTATGTTAAAACTATGACACAAATTATCAACTAATATTTTTAGTTTCTTTTCAGTGTTTTCCTAGAGATAAACATTTTCCCAGGTCTTGTGCTTTAGCAGGTGCTCAATTAACATTCAGTTGTTGATATCTTTACACGACTGTTAGTAATAAGTGTTTTTTCACACCCATTTGTTTAAGCTTAAGTAAGTGGCCCTCATGGTCAGAAAGCCCATTGAGTAAGTTTTGGAAACTGAGTGCAGGAGTAGAATTAGTGTTTATTAATCTGGCATCTACTGAGGTGCAGGATGTGGGTGTTATTCATGTAGGCAACTTTACTATGTTATTGTACTGTATGGAACTGGGGACCTAGAAATGATGGAAAGGCTTCATCCTCGCCATAGCCCTCAGTGGTTCACAACCCTACAACAGCTTACAGCAGTCCACTTACTCCACCACCACCCCCTGCCGAACCCAGGTTTATTGTGCAATTTGGCCCCTAGGGGACCTCCTCAGGAATGTCTTGAACCAGATGAGTGTAACCTGAATGTTTGCATGGTAAAGTAATTACGGTGTATGCGTTGGTGGAGAAAGTGTTTGCGCAGCAATCGCCGACATAGTTTAACTGAGGTGGAATAAGGGGAACCAGCCTGCATTCGCCGAGGCAGATGGAAAACCACCTTAAATACCATCACAGACTGGCCAGCACACCACACCTTGACACTAAGCCGCCTGGCAGATTTGTGCCTGGGACCGGCATGCCTTCCTGCCTGGAAATCAGTGCGTTAGATCACATGGCTAACTACATGGGCTATGTTAGTCATAGCCAGTAGGTTGTTCATGTTGGTTGATCCATGTGACTCATTGGCAAAGTTTATATTAAAATCCACTCATGTTGTGTAGGAATTTATAACTTGTGCCAATTTCTCTTGGAATATTGAACATGGTGCTTGAAATGATTCTCATTGTAGAACCAGGTTACATTTTCTGACTAATTTCAAGCAAACACACCTATTTTGGAAGTTCTGCAGTAGTATGAGCCAGTATCACAGTTTATAATATGAATTCACACCAACTTGCTATTTAAAATTGCTTATGATGTCATTCATTTATCAGCAACATGCTTACTTTTAAATAAGGCAAATAAGACTGTGATAAAAATGCACATTTTTGAAACAAGTCCAGAATTTACCTCTGGTCTCACAAAACAAGTCTTGCTTCTCTTAATTATAGTGCTGAAGTCTTTTTAAAATGCTGTATATTTCTATAATAATAATAATAATAATAATAATAATAACAATAATGGAATAATTTTTGTTATTAAGCAATTTGTATATTTAATAAAGTCTATACGACTAGGGAAATACATCAAGTGAAGTTTTTAGTCTATTACCTTATGTGAAATTTCTGCTTAAGGCACAATCTAAATAACAGAAAAGAACTATCGCCAACCTCTTCAAGGTGTTTTATAATGCCATGGCTGGCATGAACCTATTAGCCTTCTGTTTAGACACATAAGGGTTAATTTTATTAACTGCTGAGTTACACTTAATGTCACTTTTGGAAAAGTCTGCAATAAACACAACTCATACATGACACATTCAGTTAGTTTTACTTCCTTTAGACTATATTCCAGCTATATTTCTTATTTCATCCTGTCTTTCTTTTCTCAGTGGGAATTCGATACTAGAAGACAGCCGTCTCCAGATTATCCAGGGAAAGCTGCTTGTCATCAGTCCCCTTGAAAGAGCTGATGCTGGGAATTACTCCTGTTTAGCAGAAAACATATTTGGGAGAGACCAAATTGCCTATTTTGTTACAATCCATGGTATATGTATATTTACTGATGATTTAAATGTAAATAAATACTTTTAATGTCATTATCATTATATTTTATATTAATTCATCTTGTTTCTTTAATCGCATGCTCCATTAGAGAGTCAAAATAAAGGAAGTAAGTATGTCAGTAATGCTACTTACATTTTTAAATATAAATGTAAACCTGTAAGGTAGTCATTCCAGTGTCACTACCTTACAATTCTGCAATAGAAAATAACATTCAACAGTTATCGGTCTCTGAATAATATGAGCTGCTGTACCGCAGTTCCTTAGCCTTAATCACATTACATGCTCCACCCTCCAGCCTTTCCAATTAATCTCCATCAAAAGCGGTAGTCATAAAGTTTTAAATGTTACCTTGAAAAATCAAGCTATGACTATGATGATTGGAGATGTTACTCTTCCTTACATATTCACACTTCAATAAAACACATTTTTTCCAATGACAGATGACTTCCTAGAGACCTTGGTTGTAGAAATCTGTCTTTTGGCTGTTCAGGAAACATTCTATCTTAAACTATCCTTGTTGCCATTCTGGAAATTTGTGCCAAACAATGTCTTCATCTGGTTGAAGTCACTAGGCACCATGACAGGTGAACTGATGCGGGAGTCAACTTTTTTTCTTAAAAAAAAAAAAAAAAAAAAAAAAAAAGGTGCTACATGAAGTTGTGTAGGATGATTGCAACCATCGTCAAACAAAATTTTGTAAAACTTGTATCATTGCTGGTTACATTGCTCAAAAAATTTTATCACCGGGTGTTTGGTAATTCACATTTATTGATGTATTAAGAGATTAATTCATCAACAGAAGACATGTCAAAAGATTACAAAAGTCATAAGCTACACAATCATAAAGATTTTCTGAGTCATGATTAACAACTTTTTTAAAACATACTGGGCAAACCTATGAACATACCAAAGAAGAATGGTGGGGTTCATCATACACAGTACAGTGCCATGTATGAGCTAACTGCTCCAAAGTAAAACTAAGTGTGAAGCATATCACAAGCTATGAAGTTAGCAGAAATGACCTCCAGATAGTGTGAGTACATGACTGAAGTGACACTAAGAGTGACTAATGGAGGTATGAAAAAACAAGTTGTTAATTATTAAAATAAGATGTAAAATAACAAATACTTAAAGATATACAAAATGGAGAAGGAATAGATTAGTGTTTTATATCCTGTCAACAACAAGGTCATTAGAGAAGGAGCACAAGCTTGGGTCAGGCAAGGATGGGTAAGGAAATCGGCTGTGTCCTTTCAGACGAACCATCCTGGCATCTGTCTGAAGAATTTTAGGTGAATCACAGGAAACCTAAATCAGGTTTGAACTATTTTCCTCCCAAATGCAGATCCAATGTGCTATCCATTGTGCCACCTCACTTGTTAAGATATACAAAATATAAAACTGAACAAAATAATGTTAAAAATATCATATATGTGAATAACAGTCATCTTTAAAAATCATAAACAGGATCATAAGAGGTGGTAAAAACAAAATACTGGATAAATAATAATGGAAAAAATACAAAAAGATTACAAGTAAAATTGATGGACATCATTACAGACATTTGTTAAACAAAGCCGGCCGAAGTGGCCGTGCGGTTAAAGGCGCTGCAGTCTGGAACCGCAAGACCGCTACGGTCGCAGGTTCGAATCCTGCCTCGGGCATGGATGTTTGTGATGTCCTTAGGTTAGTTAGGTTTAAGTAGTTCTAAGTTCTAGGGGACTAATGACCTCAGCAGTTGAGTCCCATAGTGCTCAGAGCCATTTGAACCATTTTTGTTAAACAAAAAACAGGAAGTAGACAATGGGATAACAGGAAGAATACTATTTTTAATGATATGAAATTACGCACATTAGCTGATATAATACTACCCATAATAAAAAACAATATATACAATATGATCTTAGAGCAGTGTACCAAATATCACTATTTAATTTTTAAATTTATTTTGTTAAAGTAAATGCAAGAGAAGGGGTAAAGACAAAAGGAAGAATTCAGTTGGTACGAAGAGATTAAAACATGTAACACACAATGAAATCATAATGTGCAAAATGAAAGAGCTAACGAGTGTATGAAAATAAATGGGCACTTAAAAAAGCAATAGAAATTTGTATGCAGTCATTGCACCATTCTGAATAGGCATAGGCTATGCCACCAATAATACCTTTAAGTGTTTATTCTTTTTCATTTTACTTTATTAGCACACTTCTTTCTTTATACTCCAATTAGCTACTCTTAGCCACATCACTTATGTTCTCATGCTACCTCGAGGTCATTTCTCTTAACCTGCCAGCTTGTTATGCACTTCATGCTCATTTGTACTCTGCAGCAGTTAGCACACACATGACACCATATTTTGTAGGAAGATACTTTTCTTCTGTATGTTCTTAGGTTTGTCCAGCATGTTTTAAAGAAAAGAATTTGTTAATCATGATTCAGAAAATCTTTACTATTTTGTTTCTTATGACATTTGTAATCTTTTGACAGATGTTCTGATGATGAGTTAATGTCAAAATATGACAATAAATGTGAATTACTCAACAGCAAGTGCTACAGTTTTTCTAGAGCCCTAATCAGCAGTGTAACATGTTGAGTCAACATTTGATATCCTGAAGAAGTAGCTTGTAGGCTGTGTTCTTTGCAGAATGAGTTGAGGCATTGTCTGGAGCAAAACCAACCACATGGACAGCTTCTTGCAGTGCTCAGGCTTACTATGAGTATACTCTGTTAGCACCACACCATGGCAGTCCCAAAAAACGCTGAGCATCATCTTGCCTGATTATGTTTGGGTCTTCGCCTTCCTTGGTGGTAGTGAGTACACATGTTTCTATTGCTTTTTTTTCCTCCTTTATTTCAGGATCACTGTGAAACCCCCAGCATTTTTACATCATGATTAGGTGGACTTGAAAATCATGTTGATTGGCCTGACACAACTACAACATTTCAACTGCTGCTTCTGTTTGGTGAGATTTTTGAACTGGTGTGATTAGTTGTGGAATTAAGGGAATGGCAACTTCTGTCATATTGAAAATGTTCTGGAAAGTTCTGAAAAATTATCCATGACTGATTTTTCACTTTGTCTAGTACCATACACCAGCCTTTAAAAATATGATGGTGCATTGTTGCCATGCACTACTACCAACTCAGCATGGATTGTTGACAATGTTCTTTCCCTTCAAATGCAGAAAATGAATTCCCATCTGATACTCCACTTCATAAATGGTCTGTGGCATTTTGTTTCAGTTCCCACAGAGGTGTTTCAGATATTTCATTGTGCAGCTGAACTGTAAACAAACAGAACATTGTTTATGTGACTTTAGTTTGTGTAAATCAAACAATGGGAAATCTAGGATAGAATGTAACAATATAAGAGAAGGAAAGTTGCTACTCACCATATAGCGGAGATGCTGAGCCGCGATAGGCACAATAAAAAGGTTCGTGCATCATAGCTTTTGGCCATTAAGGCCTTTGTCAGCAATAGACACACACACACACACACACACACACACACACACACACACACAAGCGCAACTTGCACACACATTTGCAGTCTCAGAGAGCTGAAACTACAGTTGTGCTTGCGTGAGTGTGAGTGTGAGTGTGTGCATGCACGTGTGTGTGTATGTGTGTCTACTGCTGACAAAGGCCGTAATGGCCGAAAGCTATGATGTGTGAATCTTTTATTGTGCCTATCGTGGCTCAGCATCTCCGCTATTTAGTTTGTGTAAGTGATACTTAAAATTTCTGATGCCTTCTCTCTCCTTTTCCTTGAAACATAATGGCTTCAAAATATTTATTCACATTTCTAGTTCCCTCTTTATCTCACTTCTCAACTCCCTCTATGTTACACTTTTTAGTCACATTACTTACAACTATTTACTGAAGTGTCTGTCCCTATATCTTTGTCATTTTTCTAGTTAGTCAATTGGATAGAACGTGTTTAAATATTATTTTATTGCCATTTTGTGTAGATACAATGCAGTGAGCATTACATGACATAAGTAGCACATCTGATGATTACAGAATATTTATGGTAGTAAATACAGAGCACACAGTTGCTGATAATTCTCTGTGTAGGTTACAATCTCAAAAAGTCAGCAACTATTTTGTAAGATTTTGAATTTTATGGTATGAGGATATTGGTTATATTAGTAGGAGATCAGTATTTCAGTTTGTTAGTCTCTGCCAGAAAGTTAACTGCTGACTGGCATATCCCAAACGTGAAAAGAATATGTGGTTTAAATCCACAAAAAGTAAGAGAACAGCTGTGCTGTGGAAATGACTGGGGAGATTTCCTTGATTGGAGGACATTCTTGTGGTGGACGTTGCATATTGCGTACTGCATGTCCACACCATAAACCATGTTCTTCAGGAGGATGGGAGGGGGAGGCGGGCAGAGTGTTTCATATTATAGTGTTGCAATGCTGCAGGCATATCATCACGTTTCTTCTCTTTTGTTATTCCATGTGCTAAACACCGTCACAATAAGTTCCATTATATGGGTAGAAGCATTCAGTTTGATACTTGTGCCCATTGTGCACTGTGTCTTCTGTGTGCAGGGCCAGAGAAAGTATATATGTTTATTACTCAGTTTGCATGCAGGTCTTAAAAATGTTGTGTTGTATATATCATATACTTGTTAAATGAATTTATGTTCTGTGTGAAATTTCTAACTGAAATTTAATGTATAACTATAATATTTTCAGTTCCACTTATACCAAGCAAGATAGAAGTATCTTCAACAACTGCATCAAGCATTGCACTTCAGTGGCAGCTTCCACCAGATGCTGGCCATGTTCTTGAAGGTAATACATTGCATATAGTAACACCATGATTTCGAAGCTCAATCACACACATTATAAGATTCTTTGATCACTAATATTATAAGATTCTTCACTGAAATGTGTTCTTGCACTGTTTGTGCACCAATAATCTGTGTTAAGTGTTATATCTCCTGAGCCTTTACAGTTTTTCATTGAGTGCGGTACTGTGACACTTAGTGATGGTCCATCCATTGGGTAGGTACATTAAGACTGGTGGTTCTCTAGGTACTATTCAAGAGGATCAAACTGTGTCAACAAGGAAGTTACTTTCTACCTTTCTTGTGTGTCACATCATCTATTACAACACTATTCAGCAAGCATGCCCTGCTGTCACAAGTTGGGACAGAAAGATTGTGGAAAGAAAAACCCCTGTTAAGCTTGCAATAGCCTTTCACTTGATACAGATGCACGTTTGACATTGAATACTGAGAAAATAAGAGGTATCTGCAATGACCCACCTCAGTTTTGCATTGTTGTTGTTGTTGTGGTCTTCAGTCCTGAGACTGGTTTGATGCAGCTCTCCATGCTACTCTATCCTGTGCAAGCTTCTTCATCTCCCAGTACCTACTGTAGCCTACATCCTTCTGAATCTGCTTAGTGTATTCATCTCTTGGTCTCCCTCTACGATTTTTACCCTCCATGCTGCCCTCCAATACTAAATTGGTGATCCCTCGATGTCTCAGAACATGTCCTACCAACCGATCCCTTCTTCTAGTCAAGTAGTGGCACAAGCTCCTTTTCTCCGAAATTCTGTCCAATTTGCATTATGAACCATAAAAAACAAGAAAATCAGGTTTGAATTAAAGAACAGGATTACAATAACATCCAGGCTTTACAAGTGTTTCAGTTCTTTTATGAAACCAAGAGAAATGTCACAGATGCGTATGGAAATTATTTTTAAATTGGCATTTTACTCCTGTTTCTACATTTCATTCAAACTTATGCCCTTGAATACTATGTAATTATAACTTCTTTCCTGAGAGCTTTGTAAGGATGTTAATCCGCCGGCCGCGGTGGTCTAGCGGTTCTGGCGCTGCAGTCCGGAGCCGCGGGACTGCTACGGTCGCGGGTTCGAATCCCGCCTCGGGCATGGGTGTGTGTGATGTCCTTAGGTTAGTTAGGTTTAAGTAGTTCTAAGTTCTAGGGGACTTATGACCTAAGATGTTGAGTCCCATAGTGCTCAGAGCCATTTGAACCATTTTTGATGTTAATCCAAAGTTGGAGGAATTTTATACAGGAGCTGCTCCTTCATTCTCAGTGATCAAGAAATGTATGGCAGATTTCAAATTTACAATAATTTCTTGAAGACAGTCAATGTGCAACACCTGCAATCACTCACGGAAACACTGAAAAAGGCAGACTATGATGCAGAACCATAAGGAATTGAAGTTGTATTGAATGGTTGATTTCAGAGGCATATCAAAGAGAGAAGTACGATACATTTCAAATAAACAATTAACTAAGAGAGAGATTTCTGCGAAACAAGTATGTTGAACAGTGACCAAAAACAGCTGTGAATTCATATTTACTACCAATGTCTGTATCATTTAAAAAATAATCCAACTGATTTTGTCCACTCATTTCTTCCAATGGATTTGGTATGGGTCCTTCACTCCATGTCATAAATGAAACAAGAACGAAATCAATAGGCATAAGTCAAGAACCAGTTCAAGAATCATAAAAAAAGGTTGTATACCTGGAAGAATCCTGGAGATACTAAAATGTATCAGATAGATTATATAATGGTAAGACAGAGATTTAGGAACCAGGTTTTAAATTGTAAGACATTTCCAGGGGCAGATGTGGATTCTGACCACAATCTATTGGTTATGAACTGCAGATTGAAACTGAAGAAACTGCAAAAAGGTGGGAATTTAAGGAGATGGGACCTGGATAAACTGACTAAACCAGAGGTTGTACAGAGTTTCAGGGAGAGCATAAGGGAACAATTGACAAGAATGGGGGAAAGAAATACAGCAGAAGAAGAATGGGGAGCTTTGAGGGATGAAGTAGTGAAGGCAGCGGAAGATCAAGTAAGTAAAAAGACGAGGGCTAGTAAAATCCTCGGGTAACAGAAGAAATATTGAATTTAATTGATGAAAGGAGAAAATATAAAAATGCAGTAAATGAAGCAGGCAAAAAGGAATACAAACGTCTCAAAAATGAGATCGACAGGAAGTGCAAAATTGCTAAGCAGGGATGGCTAGAGGACAAATGTAAGGATGTAGAGGCTTGTCTCACTAGGGGTAAGATAGATACTGCCTACAGGAAAATTAAAGAGACCTTTGGAGATAAAAGAACCACTTGTATGAATATCAAGAGCTCAGATGGAAACCCAGTTCTAAGCAAAGAAGGGAAGGCAGAAAGGTGGAAGGAGTATATAGAGGGTTTATACAAGGGCGATGTACTTGAGGACAATATTATGGAAATGGAAGAGGATGTAGATGAAGACGAAATGGGAGATAAGATACTGCGTGAAGAGTTTGACAGAGCATTGAAAGACCTGAGTCGAAACAAGGCCCCGGGAGTAGACAACATTCCATTAGAACTACTGATGGCCTTGGGAGAGCCAGTCATGACAAAACTCTACCATCTGGTGAGCAAGACGTATCAGACAGGCGAAATACCCTCAGACTTCAAGAAGAATATAATAATTCCAATCCCAAAGAAAGCAGGTGTTGATAGATGTGAAAATTACCGAACTATCAGTTTAATAAGTCACAGCTGCAAAATACTAACGCGAATTCTTTACAGACGAATGGAAAAACTAGTAGAAGCCAACCTTGGGGAAGATCAGTTGGATTCCGTAGAAATATTGGAACACGTGAGGCAATACTGACCTTAAGACTTATCTTAGAAGAAAGAATAAGGAAAGGCAAACCTACGTTTCTAGCATTTGTAGACTTAGAGAAAGCTTTTGACAATGTTAACTGGAATACTCTCTTTCAAATTCTGAAGGTGGCAGGGGTAAGATACAGGGAGCGAAAGGCTATTTACAATTTGTACAGAAACCAGATGGCAGTTATAAGAGTCGACGGGCATGAAAGGCAAGCAGTGGTTGGGAAAGGAGTGAGACAGGGTTGTAGCCTCTCCCCAATGTTATTCAATATGTATATTGAGCAAGCAGTAAAGGAAACAAAAGAAAAATTCGGAGTAGGTATTAAAATTCATGGAGAAGAAGTAAAAACTTTGAGGTTCGTCGATGACATTGTAATTCTGTCAGAGACAACAAAGGACTTGGAAGAACAGTTGAACGGAATGGACATTGTCTGGAAAGGAGGATATAAGATGAACATCAACAAAAGCAAAACGAGGGTAATGGAATGTAGTTAAATCGGGTGATACTGAGGGAATTAGATTAGGAAATGAGACACTTAAAGTAGTAAAGGAGTTTTGCTATTTAGGGAGTAAAATAACTGATGATGGTCGAAGTAGAGAGGATATAAAATGTAGACTGGCAATGGCAAGGAAATCGTTTCTGAAGAAGAGAAATTTGTTAACATCGAGTATAGATTTAAGTGTCAGGAAGTCATTTCTGAAAGTATTTGTATGGAGTGTAGTCATGTATGGCAGTGTTCCAGTGTTTCTACGGAATCCAAACTGATCTTCCCCGAGATTGGCTTCTGTTAGTTTTTCCATTCGTCTGTAAAGAATTTGTGTTAGTATTTTGCAGCTGTGACTTATTAAACTGATAGTTTGGTAATTTTCACATCTGTCAACACCTGCTTTCTTTGGGATTGGAATTATTATATTCTTCTTGAAGTCTGAGGGTATTTCGCCTGTTTCATACATCTTGCTCACCAGATGGTAGAGTTTTGTCAGGACTGGCTCTCCCAAGGCCGTCAGTAGTTCTAATGGAATGTTGTCTACACCGGGGGCCTTGTTTCAACTCAGGTCTTTCAGTGCTCTGTCAAACTCTTCACCCAGTATCGTATCTCCCATTTCATCTTCATCTACATCCTCTTCCATTTCCATAATATTGTCCTCAAGTACATCGCCCTTGTATAGACCCTCTATATACTCCTTCCACCTTTCTGCTTTCCCTTCCTTTCTTAGAACTGGGTTTCCATCTGAGCTCTTGATATTCACACAAGTCGTTCTCTTATCTCCAAGGTCTCTTTAATTTTCCTGTAGGCAATATCTATCTTACCTCTAGTGAGATAAGCCTCTACATCCTTACATTTGTCCTCTAGCCATCCCTGCTTAGCCATTTTGCACTTCCTGTTAATCTCATTTTTGAGATGTTTGTATTCCTTTTTGTCTGCTTCATTTACTGCATTTTTATATTTTCTCCTTTCATCAATTAAATTCAATATTTCTTCTGTTACCCAAGGATTTCTACTAGACCTCGTCTTTTTACCTACTTGATCCTCTGCTGCCTTCACTACTTCATCCCTCAAAGCTACCCATTCTTCTTCTACTGTATTTCTTTCCCCCATTCCTGTCAATTGTTCCCTTATGCTCTCCCTGAAACTCTGTACAACCTCTGGTTCTTTCAGTTTATCCAGGTCCCATCTCCTTAAATTCCCACCTTTTTGCAGTTTCTTCAGTTTTAATCTACAGGTCATAACCAATAGATTGTGGTCAGAGTCCACATCTGCCCCTGGAAATGTCTTACAATTTAAAACCTGGTTCCTAAATCTCTGTCTTACCATTATATAATCTATCTGATACCTTTTAGTATCTCCAGGGTTCTTCCATGTATACAACCTTCTTTCATGATTCTTAAACCAATTGTTAGCTATGATTAAGTTATGCTCTGTGCAAAATTCTACCAGGCGGCTTCCTCTTTCATTTCTTAGCCCCAATCCATATTCACCTACTATGTTTCCTTCTCTCCCTTTTCCTACACTCGAATTCCAGTCACTCATGATTATTAAATTTTCATCTCCCTTCACTATCTGAATAATTTCTTTTATTTCATCATACATTTCTTCAATTTCTTCATCATCTGCAGAGCTAGTTGGCATATAAACTTGTACTACTGTAGTAGGTGTGGGCTTCGTATCTATCTTGGCCACAATAATGCGTTCACTATGCTGTTTGTAGTACTTACCCGCATTCCTATTTTCCTATTCATTATTAAACCTACTCCTGCATTACCCCTATTTGATTTTGTGTTTATAATCCTGTAGTCACCTGACCAGAAGTCTTGTTCCTCCTGCCACCGAACTTCACTAATTCCCACTATATCTAACTTTAACCTATCCATTTCCCTTTTTAAATTTTCTAACCTACCTGCCCGATTAAGCGATCTGAAATTACACGCTCCGATCTGTAGAATGCCAGTTTTCTTTCTCCTGATAACGACATCCTCTCGAGTAGTCCCCACCCGGAGATCCGAATGGGGGACTATTTTACCTCCGGAATATTTTACCCAAGAGGACGCCATCATCATTTAATCATACAGTAAAGCTGCATGCCCTCGGGAAAAATTATGGCTGTAGTTTCCCCTTGCTTTCAGCCGTTCGCAGTACCAGCACAGCAAGGCCGTTTTGGTTAATGTTACAAGGCCAGATCAGTCAATCATCCAGACTGTTGCCCTTGCAACTACTGAAAAGGCCGCTGCCCCTCTTCAGGAACCACACATTTGTCTGGCCTCTCAACAGATACCCCTCCGTTGTGGTTGCACCTACGGTACGGCTATCTGTATCGCTGAGGCGCGCAAGCCTCCCCACCAACAGCAAGGTCCTTGGTTCATGGGGGGAGGGGGGGGGTGTAGCCATGTATGGAAGTGAAACATGGACGATAACTAGTTTGTACAAGAAGAGAATAGAAGCTTTCGAAATGTGGTGCTACAGAAGAATGCTGAAGATAAGGTGGGTAGATCACATAACTAATCAGGAGGTATTGAATAGGATTGGGGAGAAGAGAAATCTGTGGCACAACTTGACTAGAAGAAGGGATCGGTTGGTAGGACATGTTTTGAGGCATCAAGGAATCACAAATTTAGCATTGGAGGGCAGCGTGGAGGGTAAAAATCGTAGAGGGAGACCAAGAGATGAATACACTAAGCAGATTTAGAAGGATGTAGGTTGCAGTAAGTACTGGGAGATGAAGAAGCTTGCACAGGATAGAGTAGCATGGAGAGCTGCATCAAACCAGTCTCAGGACTGAAGACCACAACAACAACGACAGGCATAAGTCAATGGTGCACCAAGCAAAGGTAACTTTGATTTTATGTGCAGGGAGGACCATGGCGTTTTCTGTATCTTCAAGCCAGCATCTGTCAGCATAGATGATTTGGATACAAGGTATCTGAAAGATATAAAATTGTTTCACCATTCATTACATCATAATATTTGGTATCTGGAGTGTCACACCTACCTTTCAGTACTTTTTTCAGTAAGCTATACAGTATTTCACTTCACACATGGAATATACTCTCTAAAAATGTCGGATAAAGTGCATTGATCTAAAACAGTAGCTGTCAAACTGCAGCCCATAGGCTGCATGTGACCCGAATCAAGCATTCATGTGGCTCATGGTTCTCAGCCATATTTTATAATAATGCTAACGGGCTTCTCACAGGTATCACTAAGTACCTACTGCCAGATGACTTGTCTGCCATAGTGGTTATTTTAATTGCAGGGAACTGTGTAGAATTGTGATTTAAAAAACCAGAGAAGAATTTTAGGTAACTGAATGTTATTCACTGATGCTGAATTAGTGAAGCAATGTATGATAATTGTTTCTCAAACTTTGTTTCAGCATTTCTCAATCAGTAAACAAATATTAGCTGAAATAAATAAGCTTATGTTTTCAGAATCTACCTTTTGCCACCACATAGAAGATGTCTCAATATATATGGTTGATGTAGTAATAAATAAAGTAAAAATACGCAAATATTTTAGCCTTGCATCTGATTCCAGTGCAGATGTAGCTTCGATGGCTCAATCTACATTATTTGTGCATAACTGCACAGATGAAGGGGTAATAGGAGGAGACTTTATGGCAATTATAATCATGAGAGGTCACACAAAAGATTGTGATTTTATGAATGCAATAAAGATTTTGTTATCTACAAGCAATGTAATATCAGTGTGTACAAATTGCTGTCCGTCAGTGACAGACAAAAACAGTACTTTGATAGAATTCATTAAGAATGGATGGAAATTATCAATTACTGCCCATTCATTGCTTACTGTGTGAAGAAATTTTGATGTGTCAGATTTCAAATATAAAATTAAAGGACATTATTTCATTCGTGCATGTGAATTTAATCACTGAAAAAGTAAAGAACTACAGTAGGAATTGCAAGTTTGTTACACTGATGATATCAAAAATACTGCATTCAGATGGCTAAGCAAAGGAAAAGTGCTGGAGTGTTTGGTCAGTTTGAAATCTGAAATTATTTTATTCTTACAAAAAAAAGTGGAATAAATTATGCTGAACTTAATAATGAATGGTGGGCACTTCCTGCTGTTTTGTCCAATATTATACAAAATGTCAGCAAATTTCATTTTGAATTGCAAGAATCAAACAAGATAATTGAACAAATGACCAACAAAATATTTGCATTTGAAGCCACACTGGAATTGTAAGTAAATGAACTAGAAAAAAAAGATTTGTCTAATTTTCCAACCATTTCTATGCTCAAAACAACCTTAACTATCACCAAAATTATTTACTAAGTCATATGGTGTACCATTTGAGAGAACATTTGCAAGAAATAAAAAACAGATTTGCAGCTGTATGGATACAGAGTCTTGCGGCGATAACATTGAATAAAATATTCTCAGGTTTCCAACTGCGTCAATTGCTTAAAACTATATGAGCTTTCGGCCAAGCACCCCTTGGCCATTGTCAAGTGGTATGACTGCCAGTGGGCTGTTGGTGCGTTGGTGCGCCCTTATATATGCTAGCTGCTAGCTGGTGCCTGTGACAATGCCATATATGGGTATGTTTTGAGTCAGTGTTCGATGTGCCCTGTTCAACCATGTGATCGCTGGATCCAACTCAGCACTGAGCTGCAAGCCAACATCTCTATTCAGGGTGTTTGCGGTAATTTTTATTTCAATAGCTTCCTTTATTAGACTGTCCCAGAAGCTGTTAGTGTGACCCACGACAGAGGTATCGTCAAATTTTATGTGGTGACCATTTTCTAGAGCATGCTCAGCTAACGCAGATTTCTCTGGATAGCGTAGGCGATAATACCTCTCATATTCTTTCCTGTGTTGTTCCACAGTGCTCACTGTCTGTCCGATGTACTTCTGGCCACACTTACAAGGTATTTCGTAGACTCCAGGTGTTCTGAGACCTACTGTGTCTTTAACTGGTCTGAGTAATTGACGGATTTTCATTGGAGGCCTGAAGATTGATTTGATCTTGTGTCTTTTCAACAGGTGGCTTATCTTGCCTGACACATAGCTACAGAATGGCAGCAAAGAAAGTTTCCTTTCCTACTCTTCGTCGGTGGTCTTATTCTGATATATCCCAGAAATCACTTCTTTCATTTGTTCTGTGCTGTAGCCATTATTCCTGAAAACCTTGCGTAGGTGGCTGAGTTCATGGGGCAGGTTATCGTCGTCTGATATTGCTCTTGCATGATGCACCAATGTTTGTAATACTGTGTGCTTCTGTGCTGGATGGTGATGGCTGGTAGCATGCACAAACAGGTATGTGTGGGTGGGTTTTCTGTAGACGCTGCGGCCAAGGCACCCATTTTGTTGACAGTGGACAAGGACGTTGAGGAAGTGCAATGCATTATCTTTTTCCACTTCCATGGTGAACTGGGAATTACTGTTGATGCCATTGAGGTGTTCCAAAAACTCGTCTAGTTTCTCACGTGCGTGTGGCCAAATGATGAATGTATCGTCAACGTATAGAAAGAAACACTTCAGCTTCAGTGGCCAGTATCTATGGCAATATCCTCAAAATTCTCCATGAAGAGGTTTGCAACAGCTGGAGCCAATGGGCTACCCATTGCTACGGCATCTATCTGATTGTAATACTGGCTGCTGTACACGAAATAGGAGGACATAAGAGCATGCCTAAATAGCTCAACCACGTCACTTACAAAGTACTGGGAAATTAGGTCCAAAGCGTCTTTGATAGGCACATTCGTAAGCAGCACCACAACATCAAAACTGACCATAATATCATCCTCACTAAGGCATAGATAGTGGATTCTGCTGATAAATTCTGCTGACTTTTTTATATGATGTTCACAGTGTCTCACTTGTGAAGCGAGGAGCTTGGCCAAGTACTTCACCAGCTTGTATGTTGGAGAACCTATTGTGGACACAATAAGGCGAAATGGCGTCCCGTCCTTGTGTGCCTTCGGTAAACCATAAGCAGTAGGTGGTCTAGGCATCTGTGGGTGAAGATTCTTAACCACACTGTCTTCCACTGAAGGTTGCTTAAGAAGTTCTGATGTTTTTCTTACTATTCTTGATGTCGGGTCATGTAGGAGCTTTCGATAAGTATCTTCATTAGTAGCGCATAGATCTTTGTATCATAGTCCTCAAACTCCATAATTATGGTGGCATTGCCCTTGTCAGCAGGAAGTACCACAATGCTTTCATCATTACATAGTGCACCCATCAAGTGAAAGAAGTGATTTCTGGGATATATCAGAATAAGACCACCGACGAAGAGTAGGAATAAAAAAGTTTCTTTGCTGCCATTCTGTGGCTCTGTGTTGGTCAAGATAAGCCGCCTGTTGAAAAGACCCAAGATCAAATCAATTTTCAAACCTGCAACGAAAATCCGTCAATTACTGAGAGCAGTTAAAGACACAGTAGGTCTCAGAACACCTGGAGTCTACAAAATACCTTGTGAGTGTGGCCAGAAGTACTTTGGACAAACAGTGCACACTGTGGAACAATGCAGGAAAGAACACGAGAGGTATTATCGCCTATGCTATCGAGAGAAATCTGCATTAGAAAACGGTCACCACATAAAATTTGAAGATACCTTTGTCGTGGCTTGCACTAATGGCTTCTGGGACAGTTTAATAAAGGTAGTTATTGAAATAATAATTACCACAAACACCGTGAATAGAGACGGTGGCTTGCAGCTCAGCACTGCGTGGGATCCAGCGATCACACGGTTGAAGAGGGCAAGATCGAATGCCGACTCAAAACATGCCCATATATGGCAATGTCACAGGCACCAGTAATGTCACAGCTGGCAGATAACGTATATAATGGCACACCAACAGCCCACTGGCAGTCATACCACTTGACAATGGCCAAGGAGTGCTTGGCTGAAAGCTCATGTAGTTTTAAGCAATTGACACGATTGGAAACCCAAGAACATTTTATTCAGATTTGCAGCTATTTGAAATATTTGATGCTGTTTCATTTTCATAGAGAATCCTTGGCATGTTGAATGTGCTGATCTCAAATTATTCTGCCAGTTTGGGTTTCATGAAATTCATTTCATAAATAATGAAACTTCAACATGACACACTGCTTAAAGCTCTACTTATACAGGGTGTATATGACCCGGGACAACCGGGAGATCCGGAAAAAAACTGGGAATTTTTTCATCTGAGAGAAAACCGGGAAAAACCCGGGAATTGTTTAGAATTCTGGGAATTATTCATTGTATTGGTTTTCAGTTAAATTTTTGTGATTTTGACTGGTAACAACCAATACTCTAACAAAAGATATTACTGTATCCCACTACTGCAGAATGATACTGCAGCAACAAAACATGAACGAGAAAAAGAAAAATGAAAATAAAACTTAAGTTGCAAAGGAAATGCGCCGTATACAGCAACACAACACAGTGCTCATACAAGCGTCTGCCAACAGCAAAGTGAGTCAAAGGCATTAGGAAGACTATGCAATGCTTCATAACAACAGATTGCCTCTGATGAGCGTGACATGACAACTGTTTAAATTTGATTCACGTGAGCAGTTGCAGGCGGGCTCTGGCGCATGCACAGTTGAGTCTCATATGAGCAGTAGCTTCTTTCGCTTGTGGTTACAGAAGTGTGGCTGGGGGCCACTATCTAATATTGCCTCAGTTCGGAAATATAGTAAATCTGGGGGTGATGACCAGAGCAGTCTGAGTTGTGGGGGAGAGGTGGGTCATCGCCACATGTCATGTGTTTACGTTTAGTGATTTTGTTGCTTCCTCTTCATTTATTGCTCTCACATTAAATGATAACAAATGGATGTTTGCAGCAGGGAGCTATCAAATGAAGTAAAATACCTTCTGACACCTACTGAAACGAACCTATTTCTAACAGGTTGCCGGAAAATATTGTGAATGGTGGTTTGAAAAGCGTTACATTCAAAACCAAATTGTGAGGACTTTATGTGATGTAAATATTGATGAGATAGCCAAAGAATACAACACCACATAAGTAAACAATTTTATTTTTGTACTTCAAAATTTTTTTTCCTGTTAGAATGAATAAAAGCTGAGAATACAGAGTCAAGAACAAACCTTTAGCTTTCTAATTCTTATATAGCCTTTGACATGTGAAAGATATCAGAAATGAAGGAGGGCATTGGCTTTTTGTCATTCTGACAGTTTGAGATTAAAGACAATAGAATAAAATTGATATGCACATTAAATAATGTAAAATAATTTTTTAATAATACATCTGTCACATCTTGCATAAAATAAGGAACAAAATATGCTGATTCCAGACTCATTTTTGATAGTGACTCGAAATGATCAGATTACTGATATGTCCCTTCCTTTCATGCACTTGCAAGAGACATGAGCATTATAAGATTACACAAATCAAGTGAATGTTATTTTCACAGGGTTAAGGAAGACTGGACTCAATTAGACCAGCACACTGGAGTCTTTCTTCTTGTTTACTGAAATTGATCAGCAGCACTTTGCTATTTTCTACATGTGCAAACATGATGGCACTCATTCTGTAATATTCTGTCAGTGACGAATTCCATAACTGGCTCATGGTGCCATAACAATTATTGTATTCAGTGCCAACATCTGACTCCCTTGAATACTCATTAAAAATCTAATTGTTGTCAAAATGGCACATGCCAACTATTGACTGCCATGAATATGAATATGCCCCACAAAATCTAACTGTTGTCAGACTGGTGCCCAGAAATTTAGAATTCTTATTCCCCATATTACAGTATTTTAATACAAACATGGCTGATGATGATTGTCAGAAACTCCACAATAATTTAACAAGTCAGGTACAGCCAACAGTTGCAAATGGTAAGTATTTATTCTTTACCGGTTTCAAAAATACATTTCCATTTGTTACAGGTGTTAACATTTAATATCTTCTAATGAAGGGTAACTGATTTACATCCAAATCTGGTAATGAATAAATACTTTCATTTGCAGCTGCCTACTGTACCTCACTTTTTTGTCGAATAAAAAATATGGCTGATCACTGCCAGTAACTGCACAATATTTTAGTCAATGAACGAGTCAGGTAGAGGCAACAGTTGCAAATGGGAAGTATTTATTCTTTACCAGTTTCAAAAATACATTTCCTTTTGTTACAATGTTAACATTTAATATCTTCTAACAAAGGATAAGTGATTTATATGCAAATCTGGTAATGAATAAACACATTTGCAGCTGCGTACTGTATCTCTCTTCTTTGTCTAAGTAAATATTTGCTGAAGGAATTATAGTAGGCGTGATAAAAGCCAGTTGATGACCTTGGGGCGATGCTTGGTACAGGAACACAGATAGACTTGTCACTGTGGGATGAAGGGACATGATAGGGCAAATGTTTTTCTGTTTATCTTCCCAGTGCTGACATTTCATGGGCATGTGTGCCTCGTACCAATCTCCCACTTCAAACGTGGTACATATTCGTAGCTAGTAATATGAAATATAGTTAATGCTGTTGTAGTACAGGACAATGAGTATAAGAAAAATAACATTCAAAACATTTAGTAAACATTTGTGAGCATGTCTCTTCTTGCATAATGGATTTAAAAATAAGTTCACTTACTGTTATTAATCACTTAATCATCCACTCTTAAAGACAGCATGAAAACACCTAGTCAAGAAATAACTGTGTCACAATTTTGAGTTTGTTTAGGGAAGCAGCAGTATTAAACAGAGAACAGTCAGCAGGAAGTGTTCTGAATGGTGTCAGCTTAATGATTAGTATTCGGAGGTCAGTCTATTGGGAGCTCATAACATACTAATTTATGTAGGTTACCTATTAATAATAAGGTCATTACACGTGCAAACTGAGGTGCCACCCCACAATGTAAGTATTGGATCTTCAGCAAATACATTTGACAACCACTGACCTATAAGAAGGCTATGTGGAAAAATAAGTGAATTTTTGACACACTGTTTTATTTCCACCTTGCTGTCATACTTATTGTATCTATTTATACAGAAGTAATTTTTTATGAGTTATGCTATTTGTTATCAGTCACCAAGTCAGGTGGCAGTGTTTAGCACACTGGACTGGCATTTAGGATAACGGTTCAAATCTTTGTACATCCATCCAGACTTAGGTTTCCCACGATTTCCCTAAATCAATCTAGGCAAATTCTGGGATAGTTCATGTGAAATGGCATGGCCAATTTCCTTCCCTATCCTTGACACAATCCAAGCTAGTGCTCCATATCTAATGACGTCAATGTCGATGGGAAGTTAAACCCAATCTTCTTTCCTCCCTGCCTTCCTTCCTTGTTATCAGTCCATTATCAGTGCTCTTTTGTTAATAAAATGGAGCTCTGCATCTACATATCTATTATGTAAGCCACTGTATGATATGTCGTGGATGGTATGTACTGTACAAGTCTCATTATTCTCCTTCATATTCCATTTATGCATGTTATATGAGAAGAAAGATTATTGGTACCCCTAGATATGGGACCAAATTTTGCCAAATTTAGCATCATACTCATTAGGAGAGATGTTTATTATCACTACTTCAATGTACCCATACTGTCAGGCAGAATGAAAAGGCAGATAATGAGAAGCATCAGTAACATACATCTAGTTAGAAAATCAAAAGTAGAAGCAAATGGTGAAGAATAAGAGATCAATGTGCCAAACAGCCATATGAAAGCTGTGTGCTGGGGACCTTGGACAGACAAATGTGATAGTTGTACACTCTATGTTAGAGTGTGCACAATGTACTTCTTGGTGAACTGTGTTTATACCAGATACTACTTCACTCAATGTCTTAGTATAGTTCTGCATTTGTAAATGGAGCAAAAGTGGGTTACTTGGAATTCTTATATTGTGTTTGTGCAACATTACAATGTTTTGATGACTTATATGGTGTTCTACTCCATGTGTTCCATTTCTTGGTTCATTATGGTCAATATGTCAGTGGAAGAAATTCTTCAGTCTCTTGTTGAACAGCAGAGTTTAAAATATGCTACCTCAATATTCAGGGTATGGCAGACAAAAACTTAATAGTCAATGAATTTTCAAATGAAAACATGGTAGATATTCTATGTTTAAGTGAACATTGGCATAAAGAGGATGAGCTTGGGTACAAAGTATCGGATGATTACACACTACTTAGTTGCTATTGCAGAAAACAGCTCTTACGTGGTGGGGTAGCAATATATGCAAAAACACCTCTTGCACCAAACTGTGACAGGATTGATCTCAATACCCTTTGTGATGAAATGCATTTTGAAATATCAGGTCTAGTAATTGAGGGCCTTAAGCTAATGATAGTAGTAGTGTACAGGCCACCTAGTGCTGACCCCCATATCTTTCTGGAGAAACTTAAGGAACTCTTTAATGTACATACGTATACCGAAATGGAAAAAATACAATACTGTCATTGGAGGGGATATCAATTCAAGTTTTCATGTCCTGCAGGACAGAAAAACTGTGACAGAGCTCAAAAATGTGCTTTGACAATTTAACCTGTATTACGTTAACTGCAAACCTACCAGAGGCTCCTCCTCTCTAGACAATATATTTACAAATATTAAGAAAACTTGTGCGGTTAAAGGCGCTGCAGTCTGGAACCGCAAGACCGCTACGGTCACAGGTTCGAATCCTGCCTCGGGCATGGATGTTTGTGATGTCCTTAGGTTAGTTAGGTTTAACTAGTTCTAAGTTCTAGGGGACTAATGACCTCAGAAGTTGAGTCACACAGTGCTCAGAGCCATTTGAACCATTAAGAAAACTTGTATGTCCACTGATGTAATTAGTTTATCTTTCTCAGGCGATGATGCAGTATATCTTAGTCTTAATAATGTAACTTCAGACTGCGTCAAACCAGAATCTAAAATTGTGATTACTGGACCAGTGAGTAGAGAGAGGATGGATAGGTTTAGACATGCCCTCACTTATTTCAGTTGGGACGCATATTTTATTAGCTTTCAACACTGTTCAGCTGATATTGTTTTCACAAAGTTTTTCTCCATATTTTTAAATATATTTCAAAATAACATCCCTCTGTACAGTGAATATTAGTAGTTATCACAAGAAAAGGAAAACAAAGGAATGGTATACTCCACAGTTAGGGCAACTGAAAAATACTGTTATGCGGTGTTCTAGTCTGTACAAAACCAGTAAATCAGAACTGTATAAGAACTGTATGCTAAAGCTAAATACAAGTATAGGAAGGCAATAAATGAAGCAAAGAAACTGCATAACATAGTAAACATTTAAAAATCCATCAATAAATGCAAAAAGGCCTGGAGTGTAATAAACTCCATTGCTCATAGTGAACACAAAGAGGACATCGCCATTACCCCAGAAGAATTTAATAAATAATGCATTCAGTCAGTTGAAGAAATTAGTAGCTCAATAAACAAACCCCTGAAAATGCACTTAGTATTATGGACAGCTGCTTTGAAAAGCTTCCCCCAAGCACCTTCGCTTTCACAGAAGTGAGCCCAAATAATATCCTAAAAATAGCGAAAAAATTTCAAACCTTCAGTTAATGTTGATTACTATGATATGTCATGTAATTTGCTGAAAGATGTTATTGATTGTGTGATTTATCCCTTAACTTTTTGTATTAACAAATGCCAATTGAAAGTAAGTTCCCCAACATACTAAAAATTTCTAGAGCTGTGCCCATATATAAAAAAGGGGAAAAGAACTGTCCCACTGGTTACAGACCTATATCCATAACACCAGTTTTTTCAAAAATTTTAGAAACAATTATGTATGAGCAAGTTAGTGTCTGCTTGGGTATGTGGGAGTGACAAGTCGATAGTCGACAAGACACTGAGAGATTCTCTTTACGAGCGGGGTTCTTTGGAGGACACAACCAGTGTTCATTTCCCGCGTTAACGTATGTATCTATTGTGTTTGTGCGGTACAATAAAGGTGGCCATTCACAGTATAAATTCCACACAAGTGTTTTCCTTTATGTAGTGAAATAACTCCTACATAAGTGGTGACCCCGTAACTAAACAGTGTGATAGTAGGCAAGTTTCTTTAGATATTTTCCGCGACGTCTCGTATCGACATGTCGTCCGCACAGAACCTCTTCGGCGACATTGACGGTGTCATCCAAAATATCAAGAAGGAGCTATACACGATGCAGCAAAACCCTCAGTTCACAGTGCCACGGACACCTACATCGCAAACCGTCTTCGCCCACGACGTTACGTTTCCAACCGCTCCGCGTGTGCCGGCGGGTCCCGCACCGCCGCCACAGGATATTGCCTCGCACAACCAGCGCACAGGACACGCCGATATGAGACCAAAAGTGCTCCCATTTTCATCACCGGCATCGGTACCGCTCCCACGAGTTTCGCACTTTCCGTTCGCCAGTGATCGTGGCCCACCCGCGTCGCGGTTGCAAATTCGGCCCCCACCGTTAGTTCCCGATCGTCCAGAAATTTGGTTCGCTATTATGGAGAACATTTTCGTGCAGCAACAAATAGTCGACGATTTTGAACAGTTCACGCTAGTGATATGAAACCTGGACCAATGTGCGTCGTCAGTGGTAACGGATATAATTATGCAACCCCCACTACAACAAGCCTACGCCACTCTCAAGACAGCTTTAATTTCGCGTTGTACAAAACCTGTGGACTAGCGGATAACACAGCTCCTGTACCATGAGAAACAAGGTGACAGGTCACCTTCAGACTTTTACCGGCATTTACGTGCTATGATGGAACCTTCCGTGCTCTCAGACACATTACTTTTGCACATATGGCAACAGCAGTTACCTCTGCAGGTGGACTTAACCTTAATTGCTTACGAGGGCTGGCCATTAAGCGAGTTGCTGCAAGTGGCCAATAGAGCGCACTCCCTGTTCGACTCGTGTGCCACAGTGGCCGTCGCCGCAACCACCTCGGCCAACGACACCAGCCGAGCACGGCCGGAGCCGATCGATGCGGCGCCTCCAGCTTGTGCTGCCACGACCGCACGAGGAGCGCTGGACACGACCGAAGATTTCCACACTGCCATCGATCAGCTGACTGCCCAGCTGCAGCAGCTAGAGCCATGTGACGTTGCGGCGGCTGACACACACACGCGTCGGCGCCAGCTGATGCGATCGCCACGTCATGCAAACAACGGCACCGGTTATTGCTGGTTCCACCGGCGCTTCGGCGCCCAAGCTACCAAGTGTAAGGCGCCGTGTTCGCAGCCAAATGCATCCCACGGCCTGCTTTAGGTGCAGCCGACCGTGACAACAAGCAACTGTGCCTAAACTCACAGACGCATGGAAGGAGAACACCCCCATTTCAGCACGAGCCTACGTTATGCAGATCGACTTCTCCCACAGCTGTAAGGTATGCTGCTTCACAAAGACTTTTCGTTCCTGATCGCTCCACAGGATGGATGTTCTTGGTTGACACCGGCTCAGATGTCAGCACTCTGCCTGTAAATTTCTTCCCTTCAGACAAACACACTGAAGAGACCACTTTGAAAGCAGTCAACGATTCAGTCATCCACACATATCGACACAAAACACTGCCAGTGGACATTGGGCTACCAGAAAAATGCGACTGGACCTTCGTTATGGCCGATATCGACCAACCTATACTAGGTGCTGATTTCCTGGCAAAACATGCATTGTCCGTGGATTTACACAAGTCACAACTCGTCCATTCTGCCAAGGGATTTGTTATTCTGGGAATACAAGGACGTCCGACCTCTCATGCATGCCAAAGGGTAGATAACCTCAGTGCACCCACCTGGGAGGACACCATAGCAATGAAGGAATGTGACCGGCAGATGGCTCAAACAACATCAAAATAGTTGACGACACAACAACAGGCTCCTGCTGTTTCAACCACAAAGGCGACACTCAAACCACAACAGGGAACAAGAAAGAGCAGGGCAAAGCATGAGACGGTGCTCCACATCCGTACAACTCCATGCCCACCAGTCTCCTCACGTGTTCGCAGGCTTGCACCTGATCGCTTGCGGGAAACCAAGGCCATTTTCAACGAGATGCTACAGGAAGGAACTATACCGCCATCCAACAGTCCGTGGTCCTCTCCCCTGCATCTCGCCCATAAAAAGAATGGGTCGTGGTGCCCGTGCGGTGATTATCGAGCTTTGAATGCCCAAACTGTTCCAGACAGATACCCTGTGCCACATATACAGGATTTCACCCATTCACTGGCTGGGGCAACCATATTCGGTGTTTTGGATTGCCGTAAGGCTTATAATCAGATCCCAATGGCTGAGCAAGACATACCAAAGACTGCAGTGACAACCCCATTCAAGCTGTTTGAATTTTTGGTGATGCCATTTGGGCTGAAAAATGCTGCCCAGACATGGCAACACTTCCTAGACAGCGTGCTAAGAGGACTACCATATTGTTTCGCCTATTTAGACGATATTCTGGTGTTTTCGGGGAATGTTTCTGACCATCAGAAACACATAAGTGAGGTGCAAAGCAGGCTTAGTGCTCATGGAATAACACCTAACAAGGGCAAGTGCATGGTTGGGGAACCCGTGGTAACTTTCCTGGGTTATAAAATGTCAGCTCAGGGCATTTTCCCACTGCCAGTGAAGCTGGAGTTGTTGCGTACCCTACCATGGCCTCAAACCTACCATGATCTCCGACGATTCCTAGGGATGATAAGCAGTCCAGACGCCACTGAACAATGCCTTGGCCGGACAACAAAATTGGCAAGCTCCCACTCCCATGGACACCCGAGATACCTTTCAAGGCACTGCAAAACAGCCTTCACAACGCAGTGGGGCTTGCACACCTTGCACCAGGAGCTCAGCTAGCCCTAGTAGTGGACGCAAGCCAAGTTGCAATCGGGGCAGCACTGCACCAGAGAGTGAAAGGTCATTGGCAGCCATTAAGTTTTTTCACACAGAAACTACAGATGAGTCAAACTCGTTGGAGTACATATGACTGGGAACTCCTTGCAGTGTATGAAAGCATCAGGCACTTCCACCCCTTTCTTGAGGGCAGGCAATTCACCATATACACTGACCACAAACCTCTCGTGGCAGCTTTCTACAAAGTCAGCGATTCATGTTCCCCCCGCCAGGCCCGCCATATAGAGTTTATATGCCAGTTTTCGACAGATGTGCATCACATCCATGGTGCCGACAACATTGTGGCAGACTATTTCTCATGTATTAATGGGATAAGTCCAATGTTGGATTATTCTGAATTGGCAAGGGCTCAGGCTTCAGACGCACAGTTGCAGTCCTTGCTGGTGGACCCGTCCACTGGCCTACGTTTACAACTTGTGGACGTTCCCTGCAGCCCATGTAAGGTATGGTGCGACACCTCCACGGTTAGACCATGCCCGTACATCACCCCCCAGTTCCGACGAAAGGTATTCGACAGCATTCACAACCTGGCACACCCGGGAACGAATGCCTCAGTGAAATTAGTGATGGACCGTTTCGTGTGGCCCTCAATCAAGAAAGATACACGGAAGTGGGCCCGCAGCTGCTATCAGTGTCAACGTAGCAAAGTGGGACGCCATGTTCACACTCCAGTAGGACAATTCCCAAACCCAACGGCATGTTTTGGGCATGTACACATTGACTTGGTTGGACCCCTCCCCCCTTCAGGAGGTTACAGGTACTTGTTTACGGCAGTGGATCGTTGCACATGGTGGGCAGAGACTACACCAGTCAGGGACATTTCTGCAGAGGCTACTGCATGGGCATTCTTGGAAACTTGGGTGGCTCGTTTTGGGTGCCCATTTTTCGTTACCACCGACCAAGGACGCCAATTCGAGTCGACACTGATCCAACAACTGTCAAAACTTTGCGGCTACCAACGAAACCGTACTACTAGCTACCACCCGGCCAGCAACGGGTTGGTGGAAAGGTGGCACCGGACCTTAAAGGATGCCCTGATGTGCCACAAGGACTCATGGACTCAAGCGTTGCCATTGGTTTTGTTGGGTTTATGGACCGCATTAAAAACAGACATCAATTGTTCCTCGGCAGAGTTGGTATATGGAGAACCACTCTGTGTTCCAGCAGAATTCCTTGCACCAGTTCCTCTCCCAGATGACACACAACTACCCCACCTCTTGCACCAAATGAGGAAGCAGGCAGAGACGCTATGTGCAGCCCTGACGTCTCAGCACGGCACGCATCCAGTGTTCATACACAAGTCCCTCAATACTTGTTCCCACATCATGCTCCACACAGACCTGGTACGTCATTCGTTACAGCCACCGTGCGCTGGACCATACCAAGTGCTAGGACGGGACACACACACAATGGATATCCTCCTCCAGGGAAAGTCGACCAAGGTTTCCATTGAGCGAGTAAAACCCGCTTGGACAATGACAGCACTGACTACAGCCTCACAGACGACTTCAGACACAACTTGCAATGAACCCACACCTTCCGCTGAACCAGACAGCTGTGACCCCACAGGAGCTCCACACCAGGGGACCTAATGCAGCAACGGAATCATCAAGCAGCACCCACACCCGCACTATCCGCACTCAGGCAGGCCGGGACACTGAGAGATTCTCTTTACGAGCAGGGTTCTTTGGAGGACACAACCAGTGTTCATTTCCCGCGTTAACGTATGTATCTATTGTGTTTGTGCGGTACAATAAAGGTGGTCGTTCACAGTATAAATTCCACACAAGTGTTTTCGTTTATGTAGTGAAATAACTCCTACAGGTAAACTAAATATAATTAGCGATAAACAGTTTGGATTTAGGAAAGGTAAATCCACAATGGATGCAATGGACTCCCTCATAAAATTGGTACTAGATGTGTTCGAGGCTAGGGACTATGCCCATGCTAAATTTTGTGACCTGAGCAGAGCCTTTGACAGTGTAGAACATGACTCTGTGCTGAATAAGCTAGTTTACTATGGTTTTGATGACAACAGTATAAATATGTTCAGGTCTTTTCTAGAGAACCGTCAACAAGTTGTGTGCATTGGTAGGGAGAAATTAAATTTGTTTAATGTTAGGTACGGAGTGCCTCAAGGGTTGGTGCTTGGACCTTTACTGTTTATACTAAGGATTAATGACCTGTCCTTGTTCATTAATTCTCACACAATATTGTATGCTGATGACACAACTTTTATACATAAAAGCTCTGATCTAGGTACACTGAAAACACTGACCAAAAATACCCTTGCTCAGTCCTCATTACAGTTCAAAGCTACTGGCTTCTTACTAAATGAAAACAAAACCCAGATGCTTTACTTTAGCCTAACTACCAAGAACTAGAAACTGTCAAATTTTTAGGTGTTACTATTGACAATAAATTGACATGGGAACCACACATTAAAAATATATTGCCTAGGCTTTCAAGAGTTATTTATCTAATTAGAAATTTAGAAAGACATGTTCCCATTGACTACGTGAGATCAGCATATTTTGCCTTCTTCCAAAAGCATCATCTCTTATGGAACTTACTGTGGGGTAGTAGCTGTCATGTAAATGACATTTTACTTTTACAGAAGAAAGTAATAAGAATAATAATGGATTCTGATTAAACAGAACATTGTCAACCTCTGTTTATTAAATTGCAGTGTCTTACAGTAGTAAACTTATTCATCTACAATTTTTTATTGTACATTAGAAACAATGTCTCTAATTTTGTGTGTTCTAATACTAGAAACAGAACATCTGTAGACGTGCCACATCACAGATTATCAAAATCACAGAACTCCCACCTATTTCTTGGACTAAGGATGTTTGATAGACTAAGTTCTGACTTTAAAGAACTGCCTGTAAATTTTTTTAGAGCTAAATTATACAAGCTACTAGTGAACAATCCATTTTACATCACTGATGAATTTTTTGAAGATGAAAATACTGTATTCTAACATGTGCCTATTTTATGTAAACCAATTTACATCGATATAGTAGTTTATGTACAAGTATATGCTCTTGACTTTGTCTTTTGCTGTAATCAGCCAAATGACAATAAAATTTTATTATTATTATTATTATTATTAGCAGTGAGCTCTCGCCAACCTGCAGCAGGCTCTGTCCATGGTACTGAATAATTTGACGGCATTGATAACATGACAGGGTTCACTGCCACTGCCACAATCCACACAATTTCCTCTGTATGATGATACTGTGGATGATTGGGATGCATGCAAAAAATGCCTTCAGCAACATTTTGAAGCTTTTGTTGTCCCTGACCTCAGCATGTGCAAGGCTTTCTTTCTGTCATGGATTTCACCTTGTGTTTATCACCTTTTTGTCAGCTGGCTCCTCTTCAGGAACCTTCCAGTCTCTATCTTGATTAAATGTGTCAGCTGCTCTCTACTTATCATTCTACTTATCCTTGAAAATGTGCCCATTTTATTGCTGCTCATGTTGAGTTCTAATGTTGTCAAAAGTGACCATATCAATCATACAGATCCTGGACAATGGAACTTCATGGGTTTAGCTGTCATTGCCAGTTCATTACTGAAGCTGATTTGATGGTTTGTGTTGCTATAATATACCTGATCCTGATAGAGAAGTTCATGAAAGTGCTTTACAGTGTGAATATTCCTCTTTCATAGAGGTTTTGAACATTTCATGGTCTTTTGAAGTACCTAAGGAAGCAGGAAATCAGAAGATTTTTGTGATGTAGCAGCCTCTGATTCTCCTCCTTAGCCACCACACCATCGATTGCGACATCACGGACATGTAACCGTGGTCTCCACAGTGCATGGGGCAGCTCCATGCTAAACAGCAACAACAGCCCGTTAGACAACAGTAGCCCAATACTCCTCTCCCATCATGGTCTTATTGTTTTGTTCAATATGAGTGGGCTGCATGCCCAAACATTGGGCAAGATACAACCATTCTGAGAGAGAGAGAGAGAGAGATTGCATCTGTGTGTAGCTCTCAACTTTGTTCATCAGACATGAACATGGATGTGAACAGTGTTTCTCAAGTGATGGTTGCCCAAAACCAACTCTATATTAAAGTCTGTGCTATGGACAAAATGTTAAAAATGCAAGTAGACACAAGTGCAACAGTCCCATCATTACGATCTTGGATCACAACAACGAATAGTAAAACTGGAAAGTTTCCTACTACTGTAGTGTATTAAGCAATTGCTCAGGATTTAACCTTTCTAGTGGTGGTTGATGCCAACATTGAAAACTTAATTTGGTTGGATACCTTCAAAAATTTTGACTTCTCTATTTCTGAAAAAGTGCATCTGGTATTAGATCAGGTTTCATACTAGCAACTGCTTGGGATATTCATCCCTGTTTTCAAAAGATCTAGGGTGTGCTACCAATTTCAAGACTTACATCATACTGAAATCAACAGCATGTCTCCATTCTTTTCATGCCTGACCAATCCAAATAGCTTTACAGAAGGAGGTCAAATTAGAACTAGACTGACTTGTATCTTTGGGTGTTATCATGCCTTTCTCCTCTAGTGAGCAGTCTATTATGCTGGTAGTTGTAGCAAAACCTAATGGTAACCTTCAGCACTATGGTGGTTTTAAAAATTTTGTAAATTCATATTCTACAACTGATACCTATCCCTTACACCATCAGGATGAACTCAGTGCAGCTTTACCAACATAGACTTGTCTGAGGCCTACATGCAACTGACTCTGGAAGATGATTCCAAACATATCCTCATAGAGAATACCCCATTTGGGTATACAATACCATCACCTGCCATCTGGTGCAGCTAGTGACCCTTCTATTTTCCTATTATTTTTGGAGCAAGTAATGGCCTCTATGCCGGGGTGCATTCCTCAACAGAAGAACGCTTATGGATCATTCACGTATTGTTCATGGTGCTGCATGACACTGGATTGAAATGTAATTTGTACAAACTGCAATTTTTTCAACTGTTCATCTCAGTTTTGAAGTGCTGCATGCTGGCATCAAGCCTTTGTGCCAATACGTCAATGATATTATAGCTTCGCTGTATCATACCAATGTCGAAGAGCTGCAGACCTTTCTTGGAAAGATTGCGTTTTACCATAAATTTCTTCCTGATGCAGTCCCAGTGGTTCACCCCCTTCATGCTCTCTTACGGGAAGGTGTTCCTTTTCACTGATCACCTGCCTGCAGGCGTGCTTTTACTCTGCTGAAGTCAGAATTACACTCCGACACCTTGCTTGGTTACCTTCCAACTGGGCCAACATCTGGTTTGGCCACAGAAGCATCCCAGTATGGCCTTGGGTCCATTCTCATACGCAAATACATGGACAGTTTGATATGCCCTATTGTGTATGCTTCCAAAACTCTGAATCCGGCTCAATAGCACTACTCACAGATTTTTTTTTTAAAGAAGAAGAAGAAGAAATGCTCTTGCTATTGTATATGCACCCCAAAAAACAAAAATCTTGTTTTTCTGTACTATTCTAAATTTCATTTGATTACTGATCATAAACATCTGGTCCCTCTTTTCTATCCTTCGGCACCTTTACCAGACAAAATGGTCCATAGCCTGCAGTGCTGGGCTCTGATTTTGTTGCATTATACTGCAAGGTTCCTTTCTGCCCTACGGCCCAATACGCTAATGAAGATGCTTTTTCTCAATTGCAAATTGGCCATGATCCAGTATTTAATCTGGATGAACTTTCGTGTTCCACTTAGATGTTGAAGTGCAAAACACCATGGATGGTTTTCTCATTATCAATTCTCAGATTTTGATAGCTTTTACGGTTGATCCTATTTTACTGGGTCGAGTGTCAGATCCTTTGCATAATTATTACACTCCCTGTCACTGCCTCTCAGTTCTTGATGGTGTGTTAATTCTGACAAAGACATGGGCATCTCCACTATGAACATTTTTCCCCAAGGGAGAAGGGGTGTTGCAACCCCATACACAGTGAGTGCACATAATCAAACAGTGTGTGACTCCACAGTCAGCCCAAAAAAAAATAGGCTGCCACACATCATGAGAGATGGTACAGCAGGCACTGTGTTGTGTGGTAAACAAAGACAGTGTGTCAGGGCCCTCGTAGACAAATTTTTTCAGATGTTGTGTTTGTGCAATGTTACAATACAAGATAATCATGTATAGTGTGTGTTTTTCTTCCTTTATCTCCTGAAGGTTGCGCTGAAAGCTTATATGTAGGTGTCTTTTAACTGTGCCTGTCTGCAGCTTAACATGTCATTTTACAGTAAGTAGCAATCTTCCTTTTCCTACATTGTTAAAAGTTTCAGTTCACTGTATACTCTGCTAAAATAGAGTACTGTATGGCAGACATAAGTTTGTTGAGGAGGATAAGATGAAAGACTAATTTTCTCATCTTCATTTACATGTGGCAATTGTTGTCTGGTAAACAGATGTAATTTTATTGAGTAATTGTGTGAATCAACTCCTCATCATAACACACTTTCCTTTTCTTATGAAAAGGATTGTTGTTACTCACCATGTAGAGGAGATGTTGGGTCGCAGATAGTTACAACAGAAAGACTGTCATGAAATAAGCTTTCAGCCAACAAGGCCTCTGTCAAAAATAGGCAACAGACACACACACAAACACACTCAAATGCAACTCACATACACATGACCACTGTCTCTGGCAGCTGAAGCCATACTACAAGCAGCAGCAGCACATGATGGGAGAGGCACCTGGGTGGGGCTAAGAAAGAGGCTGGGGCAGGTAGGGGAAGGGGGAGTGATAGCAAGGTAGGGGTGGGGGATGGTGAAATGCTGCTGAGGAGTGTGCAGGGATGAGGTGGAGAGACGGTAGGACAACTAGGCACAGTAGGGAGGTTAGACAGATTTTCTATTGCTTGATTTTGTTTCCTTTTCTTACACTAGTTTAAGTAATTTTCTTCTATTTTTGTTCAGTGTGAGTCATATTTTTGCCTTTGTGAATTCGTTGCCTGAAAAAATACCTTTGTAATTCATCTTTTGTTCTATCTCAGTCGCCTTTACATATACTGTTATGTGTAGGAAATATATATTGACATAATACTGAAATAAATTTAAATGTGAATTCTGCTTTTGTCTTCAATTCCTGTTCATCTACTCCCTCAGGAATCAGAGAGTCTGAAGTTAATGCCATGCTTTACTTAGGCCCTCCTTTCATTCTGCATTGTCATTCTTCAATTTTTGCTCCCTGTGCAAACAGTATTGATCTGCATTCCTATTAGTGTCACTATGTTAAACTCGTCTCTGCTTAGTATATTACAGTGCAATGATAAATTTCGAGAAGTTGACACCAAGTGTACAAGAAGTAGAACAGGGTATTTTGTTGAATGAATATTTTCTTTTCAAGTGACTTTGTGTTACAGTTTGATGGAAAAACTTCTACACTTCATGACTTAAATTTTTATGGTTCCTATTTGTGCTTTTCTAACATTATTTGTGTTGTGTCTAGACCAGACAGCCTAGACACAATGAGAGGAAGCCGAAAGGCACGCGCTTACACTCACGCAGGCTGGCGTGAGGTCTGAAACAGGATACGTAATGAATGCTATAAAGAAAAGTACGTAGCTTCTGGAATACTTAACTTTAATCCACATTTGTAGAACATCACTCTTGATGATACATGTTATAACCACAATATATATAGCAAAGGATTATGGCGCCTTGCTAGGTCATAGCAATTGTAGCTGAAGGCTAGGCTAACTACTGTCTTGGCAAATGAGAGCATAGTTGTCAGTGATCCATCTCTGGCTAAGTCGGCTGTATAACTGGGGCGAGTGCCAGGACGTCTCTCTAGACCTGCCGTGTGGTGGCGCTCGGTCTGCTATCACTGACAGTGGCGACACGCGGGTCCGCCGTATACTAACGGACCGCGGCCGATTTAAAGGCTACCACCTAGCAAGTGTGGTGTCTGGCGGTGACACCACATTCCTCCCCCGCAAATCGGCGAACGGTGGTGTTATAAGGCTTCCGCCCGCCGTGGGGAGGACCCCATGTTGACGTATGCAATGAGGTGGGAAGCCTAACAACAGGCGAGGCTGTGCCACCTGCACCCAGCCATTCGGTCCGAGGGGAGCTAGGAAACGCCTGAAAACCTAGTCCATGGTGCACGCCAACATGCGGTGTATGCGCCCGTAAAGAGACAGGAGGGGCCGAAGATTCGACCTCCATCGCGTCGGGGTACCCGACGGGCGAAGACGACATCTGGTCCGGATCGGGCAAGAGTTCCATGTCGGAGGACAGCTGGTCACGGGAAGCGATCGTCGGCGCGTGACCCAGGGAGGCGCTTGGTGGCTGCAACGAAGCGTCCACTGCGGGCGTTGCCAGCAGGAGAACAGGCGGCGGCGGCAGCGGCACGTCGCCATGGGGCAAAATGGAAGGCAGCGTCGGTAACACCTGGGGATGAGGCGAGCCAGTAGATGGGTCCCCAGGGCGCTGACTGGACGGCACCGTCGCTGAAAGCAGACGGGGAGCGGCAGAACCCGTGCGACGACAGAGGCGCAGCTGATTGAGATGCCGACGCACCTCACCAGAGGCCCCCAAAACCAAATACTTAGCGCGGACGAGGCAGCGAAGAATGCGCCCGGCGAGCCAACGCCGTGAACCGTGATAGTTGCGATAGTATACACCGTCGCCCGGAGCAAAAACAGGTGGCTGCCGCTGCACAGGAACCTGATGCGGCGGATGCAGCAAAGACATCAAGGTTCGATGAGGACGACCGTGGAGCAACTCAGCCGGCGAGCGACCATCTCGGGGCTGAGAGCGATACGAGGTCAAGAAGAGCAACAACGCGTCCTCCCAAGAATGCGACTCTTTCAACCTCAACATCTGTGACTTGAAAGTCCGGACCAATCGTTCAGCGGCACCGTTTTACTGAGGCGAAAACGGCGCGGATATCAGATGTTGAACAACATTGGCCTTGCAGAATGACTGAAATTCTGCGGACATGAATTGTGGGCCATTGTCGGAAACAATAGTCTGTGGAAGACCTTCAATGCAAAAGATAGCAGATAACGCTTGGATGGTGGCAGAAGATGTCGTGGAAGACATCCGGACAACAAAAGGAAAATTACTGAATGAATCTACCACAACCAACCATCGAGCATTCCAGAATGGACCAGCAAAATCGATGAGCAAGCGATGCCAAGGGGAAGTGGCTTTTGGCCATGCAAAGAATTTCCGCGGCGGAGCAGATTGTTGTTCGGCACACGTCATGCAAGAAGAGCACATATTCGTAATCGCAGCATCGATTCCGAACCAAGTACAGTGCTGACGAGCAAGTTGTTTCATTCGCACTATACCCCAATGTCCTTGGTGGAGAAGCCGTAAGACAGAGGACTGTAACAAACATGGGACCACGACCCTGGACTGATCATTATCAGAACGCAACAGCAAAACACCATGTCGAACAAAAAGTCTCTCCTTGTGAGCAAAAAATCGGCGAACCAATGGATCCTGGAGCCGTGACTTTGACAAGGGCCATTGCGTAACAACAAAACGCAAAACGGTAGCAAGGACAGGGTCAGCAGCTGTGGCTGTAGCTACACGACGAAAATCAATCGGAAATGATGCGACCACGTCATCGGTTTCCGAATCAATGAACATGCAAGCAAGTTCGGAAGAATCGAATGCTCTATCCTCAGCAACAGGCAAACGGGACAACGCATCAGCGTTTCCATGCTTAGCAGTGGACCAATACAAGATCTCGTAGCGGTACTGCGAGAGGAAAATAGACCAGCGAATGAATTTCTGCGCTGTACGTGGAGGTACAGGCTTGTTCGGATGAAAAAGCGATGTCAATGGTTTGTGGTCTTTGAGGATGGTAAAGCGACGACCATACAAGAAATCATGAAACTTAGTAACACCAAATACGAGAGCCAAAGCTTCTTTCTCAATCTGTGAATAATTTCGTTGCGCAGACGAGAGCAATTTGGACGCAAAGGCAATAGGGCGATCATGCGATCCATCTTTGTGCGCAAGCACAGCACCGATCCCGAAATCCGATGCATCTACCATCAACAAAAGGGGTTTCTGGGGATCGAATGGCGTAAGGCAAGTATTTGAAAGCAATGCCAATTTCAACTGGCGAAAGGCGCGTTCGCAATCCGTCGTCCAGACGAACGGAACACCTTTACGGCGTAAGCGATGAAGCGGAGCTGAAATGGAAGAGGCATGTGGTATATATTTATGGTAATAATTAATTTTTTCCAACACACTCTGTAGCTGCTTCAAATTCCGCGGCGAAGGCAAGTCTTGTATGGCACGGAGGTGCTCTGGACTAGGATGTATTCCTTGGGCATTGATTACATGTCCCAGATAGGGTAAGTCGCGAGCAAAAAACACACATTTGTCCTTCCGCAAGCGAAGACCATTTTGTCGCAAGACCTGAAATAATGTTCGGAGGTTGGCTCAAAGTTCTTCCGTCTTTCCGGAGATCACAATATCGTCCAGATAGTTTGCTGCAGTAGGGACCGACGCACAAACAGTTTGCAGATATTGCTGAAACAATGCAGGGGTGGATGCACACCCGAACGGCAGTCTTTTGAATCGGTACAAACCAAGATGCGTGTTAACCACCAAAACACGCTGGGATTCTTCGTCCACTGGTATTTGCAAGTACGCATCTGCTAGGTCCAACTTCGAAAAATATTTACCCGGGCACAGTTTGTCAAAAAGATCTTCCGGGCGGGGTAAAGGAAAAGTTGCAATCACTAGTTGTGGATTCACTGTAGCCTTGAAGTCCACACAAAGTCTCAATTTTCCGGAAGGCTTTGGCAAAATTACTAAGGGTGATGCCCAGAGAGAAGCCTGCACATGTTCAATCACACCTTGTGATTCCAATTCGTGTAATGTTCTTGCGACCTCATCACGCAATGCGTGGGGAACATTGCGCGCTCTGAAAAATTTCGGTTGCGCATTTACTTTCAGTTCCAAATGTGCTTTATAGTTCTTAGCGCAACCAAGACCCAGTGCAAAAATGTCTGCAAATTCTTCACACAGACGAGAAACACTGGCTGAAGGCACAGTCTGGTTCACTGATAGGACCTGATTGACTATAGACAAGTTAAACAACTGAAATAAATCTAAACCAAACAAGTTCACTGCAGCAGAAGAACGAAGTACGTAAAATGACACAAGTTTTGTTTGTCCCTTGTATGTTGCAAGAAGGCTGCACTGTCCTAACACAGGGATATGCTGTCCTGAATAACTAGTTAGCTTAACAGTTTCGGCACGCAACGGAGGTGTGCCCAGTTGTTTGTACATTTCTGTATTGATCAATGAAACTGCAGCTCCGGTATCGAGCTGGAATGGGATCACGTTACCATTTATGACCAAGTCTACAAAAAGTTTATTGTCCTGCTGACGACAAGAGTGACCGTCTCGTGCAACTTGAACTGACACTGGCACAGAAGCACTTGCGACTTGACGTGATTTCCGTCGACGTCGACGCACACTGTTTGTGGGACGAACATAGTCACTGTTAGAGAGAGTGGCACTGGGCGGAGTGGAATTAACGACATGAATTTCCATGGGCGAAGGTTCACGAGCCTGAGTATTTTTGGTTCGATTCCGATTCCGGCGCGAAGCAAAGGGCCTGGAATGGTTGTTAGTGTCCGATCTGAGCTTTTTCTGGCAAACACTCTGAACATGTCCTTTTTTATTACAATAAAAGCAAATAGCTTAGCGTGACGGGCAATTCTCATGCGAATGCCTAGTAGCGCACCGCGGACAGGATTTGAGCACTGTATTTGCTAGCCGGCGTGGCACATGTGGCTGAGAGCCTGGCGGCAGCGGCGCCGCCGGGCGCGAGGGCTGTTTACTGCTCCGTGCAGCTCGCCCGGCGGGCCAGTTAATGTGACACACAGCTGGCGAAGTTTCAAATGATTCCTGAGCAAAGTCAAGTGTGTCTTGCCTATCCAATATGTCTATCACTTGTTGAAGGGAGGGATTGACTAGTTTCAAAATTTGCTCCCGTGTACGAACATCAGAAACGTTCTGTGCAATTGCATCACGCACCATAGTATCTGAATAAGGGAGTCCACATACACACTCAAAAGCACAATCCCTTGTAAGGCCTTGCAATGTTGCAACCCACTCCCGATTAGTGTGACCGGCCGTACGTTTTGTACGAAAGAACGTATACCTTTTTGCAACGACATTGACTGATTCTTTGAAATATGCGTCTAATGCCGACAAAATTTCGTCATAGGACAGAGTTGCTACTTAGCGTTGGGGAAATAATTTCACTATCACACGGTACGTCTGGACGCCGACACATGACAGTAAGTGAGGCTGCCGCTCATTACCTTGAATTCTGTAGGCGGCGAGATGGAATCCAAATTGGCGTGACCACTCTGTCCAGCTTTCCATCGCCGCATCGAACTGACGAAAAGGTGGTGCAACTGCATGTTGTAGCTGCGGTAGCGGTGGGGCGGCGGCGGCTGCATCATTTTGCATTGCACGTTGACCCTGGACGAGCTGTCCAAGGGCATCCAATAACGCCTGCGTCTGCTGATTCTGCAAGCGATAAAATTCGGACAGTACATCTGGAGATTGTGGTGAAGCCATGACACAAGTAAATTAGAGCAATACGACCGTTTGTATCCTCGTCGCCAAATATGTTGTGTCTAGACCAGACAGCCTAGACACAATGAAAGGAAGCCGAAAGGCACGCGCTTAAACTCACGCAGGCTGGCGTGAGGTCTGAAACAGGATACGTAATGAATGCTATAAAGAAAAGTACGTAGCTTCTGGAATACTTAACTTTAATCCACATTTGTAGAACATCGCTCTTGATGATACATGTTATAACCACAATATATATAGCAAAGGATTATGGCGCCTTGCTAGGTCGTAGCAATTGTAGCTGAAGGCTAGGCTAACTATCGTCTCGGCAAATGAGAGCGTAGTTGTCAGTGAACCATTGCTATGAACGTCGGCTGTACAACTGGGGCGAGTGCCAGGACGTCTCTCTAGACCTTCCGTGTGGTGGCGCTCGGTCTGCTATCACTGACAGTGGTGACACGCGGGTCCGCCGTATACTAACGGACCGCGGCCGATTTAAAGGCTACCACCTAGCAAGTGTGGTGTCTGGCAGTGACACCACAATTTGATTCTGTCTTTCTGTGGTTTATATATGTAGTTAACTCTCTACTATCATTTTACCTGTATTTGGTGAGATTTAGTTCTTTATGTCTGACTTACCACTATAACATTAATAAAACATCATCAATTCATTTTGGTCTAAATATACTATGGTCACAAATTGTCTAGCTTAACAATTTCATTAATTTTCACAGGTCTCTATCTCTACCACAAGAGAGAATTTGGCGAATGGGAAAAGACAAAATTAAGAGCTCAAGACTCCAGTTTCATCCTCAATAACCTGCAGTGTGGCACAAAGTATTACTTCTACTTACAAACATTTAATCAACTAGGGCAAAGTGAACCAACTTCCACTCTTACTGCATGCACACAAGGTTCAGGTAAGTGTTACATTATTTCCAGAGAACTTCCATAACATTAAACATATTTTTGATTTTCTATTGTGTTGCTCAAGAAAGTAAATGCTACTTAATTTGTAAAGTCATGTATATGGATTACTAGGCATCAGATCTGAAAACAAGTTCTCGGGTTTGATTCCCAGTTCAACCCATGATCTTTTTGGCCACCAGAGCTGTTCTGAGACGATCCTGCACATCAACAAAACTGCCAATGCCTCACCAAGAAAAACTACATTTCTGCATTTTTTCTACATGCATAAAGCTATTTTTTCAGTTAAAAATATTACTTAACTGAACTACAAATATTTATATAGTATAATGCACACAACAAATTAAATTTGTCATTGTAGTAGAAAAATCATAAGTAGCGTAAATGTTCTACAAGAAATTGAAGTAAAACGGTAATGTAATGTTTATAGATCTATTTTACATTGGTTTTAGAATTATGTATAATAAAGAATCAATTTAAGAATCCTACAAGGTCATGGCACAACTTGGCAGAGATAAAGTATACAATGTGTAAAGTAAAGTTTAGGTGCAAAATATCAGAAACCTTTTTAACGAAAACAGATGTTCTCGAAATAAAGATGACATTAATATTCCTTGCTTAGTTTTTGCAGATGATGTAGCAGTATTAGCAGACAGTGAAATCACAGAAATAAGATAGAAGTTCTGAAAGGATGCAATGAAAAGGCTGGCCTACAAACCCGACAGTAAAGGAAGCACTGAGAATCCATTTACAAAAGCTCAATCGAAACTGAATATTGACACAAACAAAGATTAGACATTACAAAATGGTGATCAATCCAGAAGCTCTGCAGGTGGGCAAAGTTTCATTTACTGACAGAAGAGGCAACCTGGAAAACCTCCTACATGAAGAACGAGGAGTTATAAGGAAAATTCTTGACCTAGACAAAACAGAGAACTGACAGAGGTTGAAGTCCTGTAAGGCAACACAGAAATTCTCAAACCTGACAGCAGACACTGGAAAACAAGGATTTAAATTTTGTGGACATGTTCATAGACTCCCAACAATAAAGCTTATGTATAAGATTATGGCATACATCAAAAAATTAACAATCTAATCATGGATCAAACAAGTGAAAAAGGAAATCAGGAAAGCAGAAGTAGTAGATAGATTCAGTCAAAAGGGATTAACTGTTGGGTAGAATGAGATTCCTAAAAAAGCAGAAACCAAGTAAACTGAGGAAGGAAAAATAGCATATGGAGAGAGAGAGAGAGAGAGAGAGAGAGAGAGAGAGAGAATAAAAGCTGTATGGAAGATCAAGAAAATGAATCTAAAAGCACTGTGACATCCAGCATGATCCACATGCAAACAACAATGACCAAAAACAATAATAATTATTATTATTTTGAGCTTTTCCTCATTACAGAGGCTTACCTCCAACATAATAATTTACTTGGAAATTACAATACAAACAATAAACGTTCTTAAACTATAATCTCAAAATATTTCTCCAGGTGTTTCGATCTTGTGTGTCTTCTTCCTCTGCGCCCATTCTCCTCATTGTGTGCTGTACATTTTGGAGCCAGGTGGTCATAGGTCGTCTTCTTCTTCTCCCCTCCGGTTCCCACTCCAGTATCAGTTTTGGTATTCTGGTTTTCTCCATTTGTCGTACATGCCCGTACCACTGTAATTTCTTCCTATCCATTACGTCATATATTCTTTCTTTTATTTCCATTCTACTTATTACTTCAGTGTTCCTTATCTTTTCTTTCCAGGAGATTCTTGCCAATCTTCTCCAAAAGTCCATCTCTAGAGCTTGTAATTTTTTAATGTGCTTCATGTTAATTGTCCAGGTCTCCGTTCCATGCAGAACCACAGTCTCTAATATGGATTTGTATATTAATTTTTTAGTTCTGCTCATTACATTCCTGCTCCATCAGACTGAGTTAAGCATCCCAATGACCCTCCGTCCGCTACTAATTCTTTTATTGATTTCTGACTCTGATTTTCCCTCAATTTCTAAAATGGATCCCAAATAACAGAAAGTGTTTATCTTTTTGATTTTCTTTCCTTCAATGTATAGCTCATCTGAATCATTAGTCAAGTATTCTGTTTTTTGGTAATTAATCTTCAAACCCCAAGTTTTGTATGGTACTGCTAGTTGATTGCACATATAGTTAGCATCCTCCCCATCTTGTGCTACGACTACTTGATCATCAGCAAATAATAAATGATGTAGGTAAACTCCATCTCTTATTCCTAATCCCATACTATTAAATTTACGAGACCATGTTCTAAGGCTAATATCTATATAGATTTTAAATAATGATGGTGACATGGGACAGCCCTGTAAAAGGCCTTTGCTTGTTCCAAATTTCTGTGAAAGTTTATTACCAACTTTCACTTGGCAAATGTTATCTTTATACATCTGTTGTATTATTTTAATCAAGGGAGAGTTTATGTTTGCCATATGTAGTGCTCTCCAAAGTAATTTTCTTGGAACAGTATCATACGCTTTTTCTAGATCTATGAAAATTAATCCTATATTTTTTGATTTTTCCCTATGTTTCTCCAAAATCTGTCGTAATGTGAAAATATGGTCTACACATGATCTCCCAGCCATGAATCCACATTGTTCTTCTTGGGTACTAAAATTTTTTTCGAGTTTGTTTTTAATTACTTTCGCAAAAATTCTCATTAATGTGTTTGTAACACAAATTCCTCGATAGTTTGAACAAATTTTGCGATCCCCTTTCTTAAATATTGTATTAATGTAACCTAGCTTCATCTAGTTGGGTATTGAATCTCCATGTATCATTTTGTTGAAGAGCTGTGTTATCAGTTTCACAGTTTTGTCACCACCATATTTCAGACCCTCCAGATTGATATTCCCTGGTCCCGGTGATTTACCATTCTTTCCTGTTCTCAATGCCTGAAGTACTTCGCTTTCTAAAATCTGGATCTCATCATCTTCATGTCCTTTATCTTCCCCTGTTCCTTCTTCTAGATATTCTTCTCTGTCCTCATTTAATAATTTTTGGAAATACTCTTCCCATTCCTTTTGTGTTATCAGTTGGAGATTAGTTTTGCTTTTTGTATCCTGTTGAAGCCCTTTCAATACTGACCATGCTTCTTTTGCTCTCCCAAATCCTAATTTGCTATTCACCTTGGCACATGTTCTTTCCCATGCTTCATTTTTTGCCATCCTTATTTTTTTCATCACTTCATTCTTCTTTTCCTTGTATAATGATCTTGTTTCTTCTGATTTATCATTCAACCACTGAAGGAACGCATTTCGTTTTTCTCTAACGAGGACCTCTAGTTCCTCTGACCACCACTCTGCTGCGCGGTTGTGGTTGCTATCTTTTTTACCCAACACTTCTGTTGCTATAATTTTCACATTAGCTTTTATATAGTCATATATTTCCTCTGTACTTCCTTCAAATGATTCAACCAGTTTCCTTTCCATCCTGGCCGCAAAGAGTGTTCTGATACTTTCGTCTTGTAGGCTGTCAATATTAAAAGGTAAATTTTCATCTTTCTCATTTCTCAGTCTGGTTCGTTTTATTTATGTTACTTGTATCACTCCTTGCATTCTTCCATGGCGAGAAAGACTTCATTTTAACTAGATAGTGGTCTGATCCACACTGGGCTCCTCTATAAGATCTGACGTCTACTGCTTTGAAACTACTTGCTTGCCTAATGATGATATAATCTATTATAGAACGAAGTTCTTTGGTGTTCTGTTGCCAAGTATATTTATGAATGTCCTTATGTTTGAAAAATGTGTTGGTAATTTTTAGATCAAATTGTTCACAAATTGCAATCAATCGTTCCCCATTGTCATTATATTCGTCCTCTCCATGTTTTCCTACTATTCTACAACATTCTCTAATTCCTACCCTTCCATTCAGATCTCCCATGATAATCAGTTCCTTTCTTCTTGGGATTTTTTCAATAGTCTCCCTGAGGGTGTCCCAAAATGTACATTTCTCCTTATCTTTTGTGTCGTTCGTGGGTGCATATACGCCAATAATCACAACTTCCCTAGCAAATAATGTCATTTCAACAGTTATAATACGTTGATTGATGAATGTCCGATTTGTGATTCTTTCTTTCCATGATTTCTTTATCATAATGGAGACTCCTGCTTTGGCTCTTACTGCTTTTGATACACCACTCCAGATATGTCCATAATTATCCAGTTCTTCTTCTCCTTCGCCTTTCTTCTTTGTTTCAGAGAGTATGACAACATCCATGTTGAACATGTCAAGTTCTGCAGGTAGTAAATTTATTTTAGTGGAAATACCTTGCACATTCCAGCATCCAAACATAATTTTCCGTTTCTCATCGCCAGTTCGTCGTCCAAAGTTCCAATTTTTCCGAGGCATATTATTAGGTTTTTTAGCATTTTTATGTTTTTATGTGAGTGAGGAACTGGCCCACTGCACAACCCCCAACCCGGAGGACCAGGTAATTTTTACTCAAGGGTTTCTTCCTTTAGCCTTTGATAAGCCAATATCATACTACAAGGCAACAGTTGCTAGTTTTGGTCCACCCCGGGTATTTTATTTCCCCGGTACCCACCATATCTGGTGAGCATTCCCCTATCCGCCACCTCCACATATAAAACTCCACATATAATAATAATAGAAATAAAGAAGAGATCTTTATAAATTACCAATAGTGCACACACTAGATATAGAAGAAAAAAGGCCTAATTAAGAGTTGAGGCAATATCCCTTTCAAGAAATATGTTTCATTATAATGTTACCTTTCATTTATTTGTCTTAACTCACTGAAGTCAAGTTTAACAGCTGTGTTGTGTCCTATCAACAAGATTTTAGATTTAATAGTCTGCTTTCACATGAGATGCTGCAGTCTCTGGCAAACAAATTTTGACATTGGAATACCGTCTCTTAACCTATACCTTGAAAAACCTTCAAAATACCTAGATGGTAATCTGTTTCAGTGCTCTTAATATGCTTCTTCACCTAGAACTTAAAAACAATTGCTACTTTATGGTGTATCAATATCTCTGCTACATTTGGCACCAAAATCAGCTGCACATTCTTCAAGACAAGACACAGAGCTTGCATTTAAGGCATTTCCTGACAGGAAATTAAAGTTAGATGAAATACTTTTATATGTTCTATTGCACTTATTATTCTGTTAAAGACTTTAAAGCATCTTAGCTCGAACAGTTTTGCTCCAGTTTCCAGTTGGCAAAAGTAGGATAGCTTCGGTCAAATACCATATTTGCTTCAGCATCAGTTTGTCAACATTTGAAATCCCACAATACTATAATGCAGTTGCAGCAAGAGCTCCAGTGTTGTATATGAGCGAATCTTGCAGCAGTTGTGTGAACCGAGTGCACTGTTGCCACATGAACCACGTTACTGATAGACACCTGTTTGATAGTAGTCATTTCTTCATCATTCTGTTTGGATTAAATGACACTGTAGTAATGGCACTGTGACAACAGCTGAATTTACAGTTGCCAGCTGAGGAGGTAGGTTTCTTCTTCTAGGCATAAGATAGAAACCCGAGGGGTGGGAGAACTCATGGACCTTCCCTGCTTAATTTTTAAAACGCATTTTTTTAAGTCATCAGATTTCGTGGCCCCTCAGTGCCTGTACCCATGGTGGAGGCTTATCCTGCCTTGCTCCAGGTATGGTCGTGTCTGTTACTTGCCTCATCTTTCGCATTTGGCAATGATAAATTAATGTGAAAAATTCAAAGTTATGGTGAGGTTATGAGTACACATTAAACTGTAGGCCCTGCTAATGGGGTGTGTAAGTCAAAAGGTCACACAACAACAAGGGCATACGACTTCCAGCAGTACCATACCCAGTAAAGCATTGCAGTGTTCAAATCAACCAGTCAGTTTAGAGCAGATTTGGTATTATGAGAAGATCAGTACTTTAAAAAGGTATCCATGGATCAAAATCTTTTTCTTTTTGTACATTAATCCAGTGGACATGCATAGTCTTTAAGGCCATCCTAAGCAAGTTATCGACATACTGTGGATAGTTTAAATGATCTCACACAGTCTCATAATTTTACTTACCTACAGCCAGTCTTAATGATCTAACTTAAATGCTGTGCTGACATATGATCTGATCTACAGGTTGAATATTAGCATTATTAATGTACTAAGTACTGATAATAATTCATTGTGCAGTGAAGGAAATGAGCAACTGCAAGACAAACAAACAATAATTTGACTGAAAGGCACATAAACAATAATGTGACTTAACTATTCAATGGTAAAGGGGGATGCACAATTAAAACATGTATTGCAAATGGTGAGCACACTTTGAGAACATAATAAATTGTTGGTATTACAACGTGATGACAAGTGTGGTGATCTGTTAGTGTGGCTGCCACTTACCACTAACAGAAAAAGCAGATGTACCACTGAGGCTGCAAAGCTGTCATCTAACAAACTGTGAAGAGGGCTACAGTCTCCCACCATTATAGGTGCCAGTTGTCACACACTAGCTAATTAAAAAACCACAAAATGATTTAGAAAACTCATATGAGATAGTCTATAACTGAACGTTTGATAGATGTGCTAAGCAACTTAAGTACTAGATGATTTTTCTTGCCGAAAAAATTCTTGAGTAACACCTGAATATGAGCTGTTTGCTTATCTTTACCAGAAATACTTGTAGTGAAACATTATTTTACAACAGACAGGTACTTCACACAACTGATCACTCAATGTGTAGTGTGTGTTGGATGCATTGTTTCCAGTTCAGTCTGTATGAAGAGATGTCCTGATAGGTCAGTTTTCAGGGTCACCTGACATTAAGAAGTTAGTCTTTTTTTTTTTTTGTGAGGATATTCTTAGTATAGAATTAAGGTAAGTACCCTGAGAAACCTTCAGAACCCTTGTGACTGGTTTGTAGTATTTTCTTCTTTTCTTAAACATATTCTTGTGTTAACTGGTCATTTGTTTCTGGTCATTTGCACCAAGTATAGAGTTGTTTTAGGTCTATATTTTTATAACCTAGAAAATTTCTATTTGACAGTGATCTGGACTAAAGTAAAATTTGTTCCTAAAAAGTTGGTGATATCTTTTAAGTGAAAAAGGAAAAACATCACAGGTAGGCCAGAAATCTCATGCCTAGTCTTCTAACTACCATGTAATTTGAGGAATTTACTATTATTTTTCAGTTACCTTTTTATGAAGTACAGTACAGTTGTTTATGTTCAAATTATTTTTCTTTATTATAGATTTTTTAACATGTGTAATGTTTTGTTGTTGGGTACATATTGGATGACTCTTCATCCCATCATGGGAAATAAAAGATGCCCAGGATTTGTTGTACCTTTAGTGTTTTGAGTACAAGTGAAGTAATTCTTTGTAGGCTATCTCTGGCATAAATGGTTGCAGATATATTTTCATGTGTTTTATTACAAGCTTAATTTTCCAAGTGCTAATTAATGACATTTTACTTTCAGCACCAGTTGCTCCAAAAAATTCTGATCTCATAAAAGTTAATTCCAGTTTCATATTGTTAAATTTAACATCATGGGATGATGGTGGTTGCCACATAACGTCTATTGTGATTGAATACAAAGTAAAGGATGAAACCATGTGGACACTTGTATCAAACAATGTCAAAACAGAGCAACTTCAATTTATTGTCCTGGATTTAAATCCAGGAACTTGGTATAATTTACGAGTTACAGCTCATAACAGTGCTGGCTCAACTGTGGAACACTATGACTTTGTTACCCTCACACATTTAGGAGGTATGATAATCAGTTTTTAATTGAGTTAATGTAACAAAACTTAAGAGCATGTTGCCATAATTCCTGATGCAAGAGTATGTGTAGTTTGGAAAGCCAACATTTACTCATCTGTGGATATTTGTGTTGTAGAATCCATTTATAAAAAAATTATGCAAGACAAGGTGGCCTTCTTGAACTGTTTGGCAAAGAACGTGGCCATCCTGAGTGTGTTGTAAAAAAAAACTTATATCATGTTGTGAAATTTAAAATTTTCCTGATGAATTAAATGTTTGAAGAAATTTCGGGATTTTATATGGTTGTCGTAAACTTCATTCCACAATATTTCAACTGGACACCTGCCAGTCATCTTCAGGCAAGCCATAGAAGACTGACAAAGACATTCTCTGCTCCGCCTTATATAGTGCGCTGATAGTATTGCTGCACATGCATCAGAGTCACGGTGACAGAAGGATCACACCACCCAATGGCAGCGCCCTCACTTGTGGAACTGCAAGGATCAGCTTTCTTCAGTGTTGCCACTCATTCCGGTTATCGGAGTATTCTGGCTCCTTCATCTGGAGAAAATCTTGGAGATGACGGGATTCCACACATTATCCAACTGGTAGCCGCTGTCGATATTCATGAGATTTTCGATGGATTCTTTTATAACAGAGTCCCAAAAAAAATGTTGCTGTGGCCAAAATTAATTTTTGTTATAATCCATTGAATGTCTGTTGGAGATACAATTTTCCGCAACTGCAGACTTACTGGGTTTCAGAAGGCGAGTGCAACGCTTATGTTATGTGCAACATTCTTTCAATATGCACGTTGTTTGTCCTATATAGGCAGTACCACACTTACTGCCTTCCACAACAATGAATAATTCTTTACTGATCCCGGAAGGTCCAAAATCTTACATGGTGTGTGGAAAATCACTTTCACCTGAAAATTATTAAGGCTTCTTGCTATTTTGAAGGAAATATTTCCAATGATGGAAATAAAAGCTAGGGACTTTGCTGGCACTTTCTCCTCTTTATCCACTTCCCGGTTCTTGGTTTTAGGTGAGGATGCCCTGTTAATTTGCCAGGTGGAGTATCTATTGTCTCTTAACAATGTCCTTAAATGTGCAAGCTCTTTAGGTAAACTATTTGCATCTGACACTGTATGGGCCCTGTGTACAAGGTTTTTAAGCATACTCATGGTTTGGGATGGGTTGTTGCAATTTGAGGAGTGCTAGTACAAATCAGTGTGATTGAGCTTTGCGGTAAACAAGATGTCCCAAAGAGCCGTCACTCTTTAATCAAACCGAAACATCCAGGAATGGGAAACAGCCATATTTCTGTAATTCCATAGTAAATCGAATGTTCTCGTGAATGGAGTTAAGATGATGTAAAAACTACATTAACTTATCTTCTCCATGGAGCCACACCATGAAAGTGCCATCCAAGTATCGCCAAAAAACAGTTGTTTTACAAACCACTGATTCAAGTCCTCTTTCCTAAAAATTCGCCATAAAAAAATGTAGTCACTAGGGGAGATAAGGGGCTGCCCATGGTGATACTGTCAGTCTGTTCAAAATATTCTTGGATTAACATAAAATAGGTTGAGGAAAGAGCATGTCAAAACAAAGCAGTGACATCTGACTGAAAATGTTTATCCATTAGCACCAACGAATCAGCAAGAGGCCCATTTGCAAAAAGAGATAGTATGTTAAAACTCACTAGAAGATCTGAGCTACTTAGGTGGACAGCCTCCAGTCTTTTGATAAAATCAGCAGATTTCCATGTATGACATAGACCTTTGCCAACCAATGGTCTCAGCAAGAAAGCAAGATGTTAGATGAAATCATATGTGGGGGTGTAATAATACCCACTATGGGCCGTAAAGGAAGACGACCTTTGTGCACTTCAGGAAGACCACACAGCCAGGAAGAATTCAGGACTGTACACGTCTTCCATTGCACCCAAGCTGTAGGGTCATGATCAAACTTCCTGTACCACCAGGTAGACCATACATCTTCTTCAAATACAAACTATGAGGTAACAGAGCAATTGAGTTACTTTTATCAGCCTCCAGCGCCACTATGTCCACAGCAAAACTTTTAAGTTCTTTAAGTTTTTAGTGAGATGTCAAGACCATGGCATAATACCAAAATCTGTCAGAGTGATACAGTTTATTAAGACGGCCACTGCACTGAAGATAATGGAGAAGGTGTGTCATGCTATTGTGAAGGAGAGAATTTGTTATGCAAGATGAAGGTTCGATGCCATTTCAGAAGAACTCTTCCACCTACATCTGAAGAGTGCAGCTCATCTTTCTCCCGTATCATGGGACTGGGTTGATGGAGTGACTTCAGCAAAGTTTGATTGAGTGTATGAGAATGCAAGGGTTGGGGTTTTTGGGGGAGGAGACCAGACAGCGAGGTCATCAGTCTCATCGAATTAGGCAAGGATGGGGAAGGAATTCGGCCGTGCCCTTTCAAAGGAACCATCCCGGCATTTGCCTGGAGCGATTTAGTGAAATCACAGAAAACCTAAATCAGGATGGCTGGACATGGGATTGAACCGTTGTCCTCCAAAATGCAAGTTCAGTGTGCTAGCCACTGCGCCACCTCACTCGGCATGAGGATGCAAGTTCTCAGCAGATGTCAAAATTTGATTGCTTTGTGCCACAACAGCCATCACCACGGGGAATAACTGCATGACATTCCAATGTTAAATTCACCAACAGGAATTTCAAAGATGTGATGCTATCTGTTTTGGGTAAGGGATTCAATTTTGCACTTACACCAAATGCAGCAGCTCTGACAAGTTTTGTCAGTGGTGTTGAAGAAACTGTACAATGCCTTCCTATGGACACTGCCAAAGAAATAAGAAGGTAAACTTGCCGTGCTCTCTTGAAAGCTCCTTCTCAATGCAGTAATATAACCTCTGAAGAAAGGGATGCACTACAAAATCTCTGAGAGGCTCCAGACATAGTGGTGCTGAAGGCTGATAACGGTAACTCAACTGTTCTGTTACCTCGTAGTTTGTATTTGGAAATGACGTATCATCTACTTCATGTACAGGAAGACTGATCACAACCCTACAGCATGTGTGCAAAGAAATTTTAGATGGAAGAGCGATGGCTCTTTGGGACTTTCTGTTTACCATAAGCCCAATCACACTGATTTGTACTTGCACTCCTCAAGTTGCAATCACCCATCCCAAACCATGTGTATGCTTAAAACCCTTGTACACAGGGACCATACAGTGTTGGATGGAAACAGTTTACCTAAAGAGCTTGCACATTTAAGGACATTGTTCAGAGACAATAGATAGTCAACCCGGCAAATTAACAGGGCATCCTCAGCTTAAACCAAGAACAGGGAAGTGGATAAAGAGGAGAACGTGCTAGCAAAGTCCCTCGCTTGTATTTCCATCATTGGAAATACTTCCTTCAAAATAGCAAGAAGCCTTAATAATTTTCAGGTGAAAGTGATTTTCCACCCACCATCTATGATTTTGGACCTGCTGGGCAAGTCTGCAGTTACGGAACATTGTATCTGCAATGGACATTCAATGGAGTCTGATAAACATTCATTTTGGGCACAGCAACATCTTTTTGGGATTCTGCTATGAGAGAATCTGTTGAAAAATGCAGCCAGAATACTCTGATAACTGCAGCAAGCGGATGTGACAGATACAGTTAATCCTTGCAGCTCCACAAGCTAGGGTTTCTGCCACTGGGCAGTTTGGTCTTTCTGTCACCGTGACTCTGACGCATACATGGCATCAGCACACTATATAAGGCAGAGGAGAGAATGTCTTTGTCAGTCTTCTATGACTGACCTGAAGGTGACTGGCAGGTGTCCAGTTGAAATATTGTGGAAGGAAGTTTATGATGACCAGCTGCAATCCTGATATCATGTTGATACATCTTTTGTAACTTTAATGCAGTAGTTCTGCTGTCTTCTGCAGCCTCCTGATATTATGCCATTGATAACTATTGATTGTAAAGGGCAGATTATCATGACAGTGAGAAGAGAATATGATATGACGAACCTCTATATCCAATATGCAGCCCTCTTTTGGAACAGGTATTGGCTGACAGAGGGTGACTTCATGTAGAACAATTCTTTGGTTGGTGTAACTGGTGATTGTTATTCAGTATGTAAACACAGGGTTTTATCAAATATGAGATGTTTAGATCACTACCCAGAAATGTTAAACATTTGACTGCTGTGTCTGCAAGGCAGAGAAATGTAACTTTTAATGTGTGTTAGACACCATCATTTATGAAAATTGCAACACCAAGAAGGACATCTGTGTTTCAAGTGGACCATCAAACAAACAACAAGAATATGGGAAGGATAGATAGCTATCACCACATAGAAGATGTGTTGAGTTGCAGACAAGCACGGTGAAAGAGTATCTTAGAAATGTTCATCGTATGGACTACGCAAGGCAACAATATATTTCCTAAGCTGAACATTTTTTCATTGTGCCTGTCGGTGACTCAACAAACCTCTACCTGGTGGTAGTATTATGCTGTTACCTAATATGTCACCAGTGTTCACGAATTTTCCTTCCTGGACTTTGTTACTAAACAATGTGGAAAGACAGTGTAGTGCCACAGAAGACACTGAACCCAACAGTACAACATAATCAAAATTTTCATAATGTATAACGGGTGCTCACCAAGTTCAGATTGCTGTTTTAAATTGTTTGTTCAATGCAGTTACTGTGATTTTCAGCAGTGGCATCTAAATTATGAGCACACTCAACAATACAGCCCAAGAATAACATTATCTGTTAAAGTGAGGTTATTCTTCAGTATTTTGGATGACACATTTTACACAATTTCTCTTTATGATATCTTTTTGCTTTTGTTGCAGTTACTAAAATTTTCTTTTTCTTTAAGAACTATTTTCATTTACCAATGTATATTCTAACCACTCAGTAGCCACTTCAGTTTCTGCACTTCAACCTCACCTCCCTCACTATTTCCACATGCCTTACCATGTAAGGTAATGTGGCAGCATAGCAGAATTTTCCACTGCATGGGTGAGTGAGATGGAGAATGAGCTGCCGCATCATCAAGATCTCCCTGTCAGCAGCTTCAAAAATAAGTACCTCAACCATTTCAGTGACACAGCAACAAGTGATCATTGTAGCCATAACTTTTCAGTCTGTTACATTTATACAGACAAGATGGAACAGCTGCTTCGCAATGGTCATATTACATGATCCACTTTCTGGTATGACCCTTTTGTGCCCAATTAGTCCACACTTGAATCACTGCCATAACAGCGAACAAGCCAAACATCTTGAATCTGGCAGTTCCATTGTTCATTTTCCCTGTTCAATATCATTCATATACTAATACTGCACTCTTTGAAACTGACAAGCCATTCTTGCCTTTTCATTTTTACTTCATTTGATGGATGTTCATTGATTGAGTACAGCATAACACCCTTTTTTCTATTCAGTCATATGAGAGAAGACATAAACTACATACATTTTTCTCAAGCAGTCATACAGTGCAAGACAGAGAACTGAGTATACTTTCTATATGCAGTTTTAATCATTTATTCCTACACAGTCTTTAAGACTGGATTCATTCTGTTTTTTTTTTTTTTTTTTTTTTTCCATGTACCTTAAGTTTGTGCCTTTATTAAATACATCAAAAGTACATGATATTTTAATGATAGTCACCATGGTAAATTTTCTCATACAGCATAATTTTCAACCCATGTTTATTTTTTGTTTCCAGCTACAGTAGCTCCAGAACTCATAGTATATTATGGATATGGAAGAAAATCTTTTTATAGTGAGATGGCAGTAATAGTTCCTGCTGCCACTGGGATTACAATTACAATTGCTGCTGCTGCTATCCTATTCGCCTACTTGAAGAAAAGTCATACCATAATGTCTTCTAATACATACAGAGGTAAAATACAGCTAGAAAATGAAAGAGAAAAAGAAGTACAAATGAATATAATGGCAGCACTTATGGACTTAGCTGTACTATATCCTTCCCAATATGTCTGATTTCATTGAACAGTTTCTCTCCTATAGAATAATATTTCTTTCTCCCATTGCACATACTACTTTACTGTGGTAAGTTCTAAACAAAAATCCGGTTCTACAAGAGTAATTGTTAATTACACTCCTGGAAATGGAAAAAAGAACACATTGACACCGGTGTGTCAGACCCACCATACTTGCTCCGGACACTGCGAGAGGGCTGTACAAGCAATGATCACACGCACGGCACAGCGGACACACCAGGAACCGCGGTGTTGGCCGTCGAATGGCGCTAGCTGCGCAGCATTTGTGCACCGCCGCCGTCAGTGTCAGCCAGTTTGCTGGGGCATACGGAGCTCCATCGCAGTCTTTAACACTGGTAGCATGCCGCGACAGCGTGGACATGAACCGTATGTGAAGTTGACGGACTTTGAGCGAGGGCGTATAGTGGGCATGCGGGAGGCCGGGTGGACGTACCGCCGAATTGCTCAACACGTGGGGCGTGAGGTCTCCACAGTACATCGATGTTGTCGCCAGTGGTCGGCGGAAGGTGCACGTGCCCGTCGACCTGGGACCGGACCGCAGCGACGCACGGATGCACACCAAGACTGTAGGATCCTACGCAGTGCCGTAGGGGACCGCACCGCCACTTCCCAGCAAATTAGGGACACTGTTGCTCCTGGGGTATCGGCGAGGACCATTCGCAATCGTCTCCATGAAGCTGGGCTACGGTCCCGCACACCATTAGGCCGTCTGCCGTTCACGCCCCAACATCGTGCAGCCCGCCTCCAGTGGTGTCGCGACAGGCGTGAATGGAGGGACGAATGGAGACGTGTTGTCTTCAGCGATGAGAGTCACTTCTGCCTTGGTGCCAATGATGGTCGTATGCGTGTTTGGCGCTGTGCAGGTGAGCGCCACAATCAGGACTGCATACGACCGAGGCACACAGGGCCAACACCCGGCATCATGGTGTGGGGAGCGATCTCCTACACTGGCCGTACACCACTGGTGATCGTCGAGGGGACACTGAATAGTGCACGGTACATCCAAACCGTCATCGAACCCATCGTTCTACCATTCCTAGACCGGCAAGGGAACTTGCTGTTCCAACAGGACAATGCACGTCCGCATGTATCCCGTGCCACCCAACGTGCTCTAGAAGGTGTAAGTCAACTACCCTGGCCAGCAAGATCTCCGGATCTGTCCCCCATTGAGCATGTTTGGGACTGGATGAAGCGTCGTCTCACGCGGTCTGCACGTCCAGCACGAACGCAGGTCCAACTGAGGCGCCAGGTGGAAATGGCATGGCAAGCCGTTCCACAGGACTACATCCAGCATCTCTACGATCGTCTCCATGGGAGAATAGCAGCCTGCATTGCTGCGAAAGGTGGATATACACTGTACTAGTGCCGACATTGTGCATGCTCTGTTGCCTGTGTCTATGTGCCTGTGGTTCTGTCAGTGTGATCATGTGATGTATCTGACCCCAGGAATGTGTCAATAAAGTTTCCCCTTCCTGGGACAATGAATTCACGGTGTTCTTATTTCAGTTTCCAGGAGTGTATATTAACCTTACACTCTCTCTAAGTGAACATAGTGCCGCTAAAGTTCATTAATTTTAAACTGATGTTTACTGACTGTAGCTCCTGTCTACTCAAGCCAATGTAAACTCAGTCATACCTCTGGGCTTTGTGTTACAGTAATGATATTTGCTCTTTTAGCATTCTGTATGTTAGCTGGTAAGAATAGAACCCTCATAGAATCTCCGGGAGGGGACTTCCAAGGGGGAGGTTACCATGAGAAAAAGATTGAATAATCAACGAGAGAATAACGTTCTATGAGTCGGGGCGTGGAATGTCAGAAGCTTGAACGTGGTAGGGAAACTAGAGAAACTGAAAAGGGAAATGCAAAGGCTCAATCTAGATATAGTAGGGGTCAGTGAAGTGAAGTGGAAGAAAGACAAGGATTTCTGGTCAGATGAGTATCGGGTAATATCAACAGCAGCAGGAAATGGTATAACAGGTGTAGGATTCGTTACGAATAGGAAGGTAGGGCAGAGGGTGTGTTACTGTTAACAGTTCAGTGACCGGGTTGTTCTAATCATGCCAACGTCGCAAGCTGAAGATCAACAGATAGAGAAAGTGTATGAGGATATTGAAAGGGTAATACAGTATGTAAAGGGGGACGAAAATCTAATAGTCATGGGTGAGTGGAATGCAGTTGTAGGGGAAGGAGTAGAAGAAAAGGTTACAGGAGAATATGGGCTTGGGACAAGGAATGAAAGAGGAGAAAGACTAATTGAGTTCTGTAACAAGTTTCAGCTAGTAATAGCGAATACCCTGTTCAAGAATCACAAGAGGAGGAGGTATACTTGGAAAAGGCCGGGAGATATGGAAAGATTTCAATTATTTATTTATTTATTTATTCCATGTGATCTGTTGGTACACAGTGTGTTGCAGATGTCGGAAAATGTCATTTAACATTGTTAACATGTATTAATGTAAGCCTATAGTATTCTAATGTATTATATTGCTCAATGTTTTCAATTTAGCACAAACAGCAAGATTACTTGTCTAAGTATTCATTTACAGAGTAAAAACAGTGACACAACAAATATGACTTCACGGCTTTGCTAAATTCTATGTTATCTTCAATGGACTTAATATTAGTGGGAAGATTGTCGAACAGTTGGAGGCCCATGTGGAAAACTCCCTTTTGACACAGTTGAGTATTTGTTCGTATAACATGCAGGTTTGCGTTTTTACTGGTGTTGTGTTCATGTATTTGATTATTTTTTACGACTCTGGGGTCAGTTGGCACTATATGTTTTCTGAAGAATTTTAGAGTCTCAAGAATGTAGAGGCAAGGCAGTGTTAGGATTTCTAACTTTCTGAAGATGGGTTTGCAGGAGTCTCTGGGTTTGCTCCCATTAATAATCCTTAATGCTCTCTTCTGGATTCTGAATGTGCTCAGAGCAGTTGGAGCATTTCCCCAGAATATTACACCATATTTTAGGTGGGCTTGTATATAAGCGTAGTATGCACTGGTTAATGTTTTCAGGCTAGTACATGTTTTCAGCACACTCAATGCATAACAGCCAGTACAGATCCTGGCATTTACCTTTCCTGTATGTGTATTCCATTTCAAGTTATGTTGAACCCACAGACCTAGGAATTTGAAAACAGTGTTGGTATCTATTGACTGGTTATTTATAGTGACAGATGGCTGAGAGTAATTTGCATTTTGTGTTGTGTGGAAATTCATGGAAGCTGTCTTTTTGGTGTTGATGGTTAATCTGTTGATTTTTGCCCAATTGCTGAGTTGATCAGTAGCCACGTTCACAGCTTTTTGCACCGCCTCTGTATTCTCCCCTTTGAGGAGTACAGTTGTGTCATCAGCAAAAATTATTGTTTTGTGTGCATCAACATTCAGGCTCAAGTCATTAATATACAGGAGGAAAAGTAGGGGTCCCAATACTGAGCCCTGTGGAACACCTTGCTTTACAGTTTTATTACTTGATAGTATTTCGGTTATTGAGTTGCTTTGTCTATTAGTATATTTCATGCTGACTCTCTGCGTCCGATTGGTTAGGAATGTAGCAATCCAGTTGTTTGCAATTCCTCTGATACCGTAGTGTTCTAATTTTTCCAGTAATATTTTGTGGTCAACAGTGTCAAAAGCCTTTGACAGATCCAGAAATATGCCTGTTGTGGGTTGTTTTCTATCTAACAGTTCTAAAAGCGTATTTATGCAATCATATACTGCAGTTTCTGTAGATTTGTTGCTTCTGAACCCATGTTGAGCTAAACTTAGTAAACCTTTTTTTTCAATGAAGTCCATCATTTTTTTGGACATTATTTTTTCAAAAACTTTAGAAAAGCAGGATGAGATTGAGATAGGCCTGTGGTTATTCATATCTTTATTATCACCTTTTTTGAAGATAGGAATTACTTTAGAAAGTTTCAGAGCTTCAGGGAAGATACCTGCCTGGAAAGAACAGTCACAGAGGTGAGTTAATGGTTCAGCAATTGTGTGTTCACAATTTTTGATTACAACTGCTGGGATACCATCAATTCCAGCTGAATATGAATTTTTTAACTCTCTGAGGGCTTTTGCAACATCATTTTCAGTGACTTTGGTAATGAAAATTGACTCTGCACATGTGTGATATTTTTTGTTTGCTGGTTGGTAATTTGTGTTAGGATTATTTTGGACCAGTTTTTCAGCTATGCTTGTAAAGAAATTGTTGAATGAGTTCACCACTACTTCGGGATTAGGTATATATTCATTGTGGAGTTTGATTTCTATGTTCGTATGTGAAGCTTTCATTTCCCCTCTTTCCCTTTTTATGATATTCCACATTGCTATTACTTTATTGCTCGATTTGTCAATGTACTCATCATTCTGCATCCTTTTTGCTTGTCTTATCACTCTTCTTAGGATACATGTGTAGTTTTTATAGTATTCTGTTAGTTGGGGGGAGTCACTACTTTGTTTACATAACATGTGGAGTATTCTTTTATGTTTGCAAGAGATTTTTATAGCTGGTGTAATCCAACTCTTGTTTCTATTATTATTTATTCTTACTGGTTTTTGCGGAAAGGCCTCTTCAAAGTGGTGGATCATTTTGTCAAGAAATATGTTGAATTTCGTGTTGACATCTTTGACTGTGTACATCTCTGTCCACTTTTCTTTACTAAGGAGGGCATTTAGCTTGTTCAAGTTCTCTTGGGTGAAAAACCTTCGTAAAGTTTTAGGTGGGGCTGGGTTTGAGGTATCTTTGCTAACATCGACCTTTAGAATGACAGCTTGGTGGTCACTGAATCCTGCATTGTATACTTCTAGAGTTGGGTTAAGTTTATTTCTATTTGCAAAAATTTGATCTAGAGCTGTCTTGGATGTAGGTGTTATTCTAGTGGGCTCGTTTACAAGGCCATGCAGATTATAAGTTTTTGCAATGTTAATCAATGTTTCCCTGTTTCTGTTGTGGGTGAGAAAGTCTATATTAAAGTCACCACATATAATCACCTCCTGTTTCCACTGACTTATTTTGGATAAAAACAAGTCCATTTTTAACAGAAAATCATTAATACTATTGGAGGGGGGAGGGTAGATTGTAGCTACAATTAGATTTAGATCTGTAAGCTTTATGGCTGCACATTCAAAGATCTTATCTGTTCCTATTTCCTTTAGGGTAGGAAGTGGGCTATATTCAATGTGTTGTTTGATGAAGATGGCAACCCCACCATGTCCATCGTTTGATCTGGAGTAGTGTTCACACAATTTGAAGTTGGGTAGTGAGATTAGCTTAACCACATCAGTGCAGAGCCAATGCTCTGCTAGGCATACTACTGAGATATCACTGAGTTCACTGGTCAGCAAAATGCTTAAGTCATCAGTTTTGTTGCTCAAGGATTGGACATTGTGATAATAGATTTTCAGGTCTGAGTGTGGTTTACTCAGGGGGCTCGAAGTCATATTTACTGTGTCACTGACCTTTAGTTTAAATTGTGCTGTATTCCAGGTATGCAGACTTCTGAGCAGTTGTGCTGGTTCTGTTGGTCGTCCTTGGGTGCCATCTCATCTTCCAGGTGGGCCTGAAAAGTATCCACATGCACTTCACACTGTTGAGGCATCACATTGACGTTTTGGAGGGATGTCTCGATAATGTTCACCATCCCATTTTTGATCCTTTCAGGTTCCTGACCTTTTTGAGGGGTCAGGGGGTTTGTGTTTCGTCTCTGTGACTTCTTGACCCATTTGTCTAGTGTAGTTTGCACAGTATGGCCACTATTACTCTTTTTATTTCCCATCCTGTTTGTCTTTATCCAATTGCTTATTAGCGTCTGTTTATGGTTTCTGACTTTTGGTTTCTTATTGTCACTCATAGTTGTCAAGAAGGCCAGTCTACTGCAGATAATCTCCTTGCCACATTTGTTTAGGTGTAGGCCATGTGTTGTGAAATGGTTTCTGGCTAGTCTCTCTATTTCAAAGTTCACAGCAATTCTTTTTTTGTACGCGTGTTTAGCTAAATTCAGAGCCTGAATCAGGTGGAGGTTTGCAGTATTAATTTTACTATTTAAATTTTGAACATCATATCTCCTGGGTATAGGATGGATAATGATATTCATTTTGTGACTTAGAGCGATTATTGGATCCAATGGTTCTACCACATGCTTCAACATTAGATCGAGAGGTTTGTCTATGTCGTTAGAACCCCCTATTACAATCAAAGTATCACGTGTACCGAAGCTTCTTGTCAAATATTCTGCGTTTTTTATCACTTCTTTTAGTGGGGCGCCAGGTTTTACTATGCTTTTTACCTGGTATGAGGGCCCTAGTTTGTCTTGCAGTATTTGAGCACAGTCTCTTCCATGACTGTCACTTAATATTAGTACTTTCATTTTTTCCGAGATTTTCTTGCTATGTAACGTTCTGGAATTTCTGTCGTTTTTGTCCTGCACATATATTGGTGCTTGAGAGATTATGTTCGTCGCCGGATTATTCATACACTTTGTGGGGGATAGTTCACTTTGGGTTGATCTTTGCGTAAGATATTGAGCAAAGTTAGACTGCAAATTGACCTTGCTAGCATCTTGGACCCGGCGGTTATCAGTAGTTACACTTTTAAAATCACTTTCTTGATCCATTTCACGTAGGCGTACCCCCACATTAGCTTTGTTTTCAGTTGCAGTTTGTTTACATTCAGATTTTACAGGGCTACGATCACACGTGGCGCTAGACAACACACGATTTCTGAGCATTGCATTCTGAGCACGATTTACACCTTGACTATTTCTCGTAGTACGTTGTCCCGTCAAACGCCAGTTTTTGTTACCGATATTTACGTTCGGTGTGCGGATAAAGAGTTCATTGTTCGTGGTTTTATTGGTTACTGCCACTTCAAGTTCATTACACTTCACTAATAGTTCATGATACTTCACCAGTAGGCTTTCAAGCTTCAGGTTGAGGTCCATTATTTCTTGTTTCAATGACGTAATTATGTGATCCTGCGTTTTTAGAGTATTGTTTACTTTGGATTCAGCTGCTTGTATGATGCACTGGCGGCATGTCCACTGTTCTTCACTGTTAAAGTATTTCAGGTTAACTTTGACGCATTTTTCGTGATACCAGTAATTACAGTTAATACACAGAATACCTCGTATAACTCTTTTCGAACATATTTTGCACTTATTATGGTCGAAATTCGTTGGAACTGCGGGATCGGCAATTTGTACACTTTTACCCGGCGCCATCTTACATCATGGTCAGACAGAGATTCTGAAATCAGATACTGGATTGTAAGGCGTACCCAGGAGCAGATATAGACTCAGATCACAATATAGTAGTGATGAAAAGTAGGCTGAAGTTCAAGACATTAGTCAAGAAGAATCAATACGCAAAGAAGCGGGATACGGAAGTACTAACGAATGACAAGATATGTTTGAAGTTCTCTAACGCTATAGATACAGCAATAAGGAATAGCGCAGTAGGCAGTACAGTTGAAGAGGAATGGACATCTCTAAAAAGGGCCATCACAGAAGTTGGGAAGGAAAACATAGGTACAAAGAAGGTAGCTGCGAAGAAACCATGGGTAACAGAAGAAATACTTCAGTTGATTGATGAAAGGGGGAAGTACAAACATGTTCTGGGAAAATCAGGAATACAGAAATACAAGTCGCTGAGGAATGAAATAAATAGGAAGTGCAGGGAAGCTAAGACGAAATGGCTGCAGGAAAAATGTGAAGACATCGAAAAAGGTATGATTGTCGGAAGGACAGACTCGGCATACAGGAAAGTCAAAACAACCTTTGGAATTCCACTGTTAAATGCAGAGGAGAGAGCAGATAGGTGGAAAGAATACATTGAAAGCCTCTATGAGGGTGAAGATTTGTCTGATGTGATAGAAGAAGAAACAGGAGTCAATTTAGAAGAGATAGGGGATCCAGTATTAGAATCGGAATTTAAAAGAGCTTTGGAGGACTTATGGTCAAATAAGGCAGAAGGGATAGATAACATTCCATCAGAATTTCTAAAATCATTGGGGGAAGTGGCAACAAAATGACTAGTCACGTTGGTGTGTAGAATATATGAGTCTGGCGACATACCATCTGACTTTCTGAAAAGCATCATCCACACAATTCCGAAGACGGCAAGAGCTGACAAGTGCGAAAATTATCACACATTCAGCTTAACAGCTCATGCATTGAAGCTGCTTACAAGAATAATATACAGAAGAATGGAAAAGAAAATTGAGAATGCGCTAGGTGACGATCAGTTTGGCTTGAGGAAAAGTAAAGGGACGAGAGAGGCAATTCTGACGTTACGGCTAATAAGGGAAGCAAGGCTAAAGAAAAATCAGGACACTTTCATAGGATTTGTCGACCTGGAAAAAGCGTTCGACAATATAAAATGGTGCAAGCTGTTCAAGATTCTGAAAAAAGTAGGGGTAAGCTATAGGGAGAGACGGGTCATATATACAATATGTACAACAACCAAGGGGGAATAATAAGAATCGACGATCAAGAACGAAGTGCTCGTATTAAGAAGGGTGTTAGATAAGGCTGCAGCCTTTCACCCCTACTCTTCAATCTGTACATCAAGGAAGCAATGACGGAAATAAAAGAAGGGTTCAGGAGTGGAATTAAAATACAAGGTGAAAGGATATCAATGATACATTTCGCTGATGACATTGCTATCCTGAGTGAAAGTGAAGAAGAATTAAATGATCTGCTGAACGGAGTGAACAGTCTAATGAGTACACAGTATGGTTTGAGAGTAAATCGGAGAAAGACGAAGGTAATGAGAAGTAGTAGAAATGAGAACAGCGAGAAACTTAACATCAGGATTGATGGTCACGAAGTCAATGAAGTTAAGGAATTCTGCTACCTAGGCAGTAAAATAACCAATGATGGACAGAGTAAGGAGGACATCAAAAGCAGACTCGCTATGGCAAAAAAGGCATTTCTGGCCAAGAGAAGTCTACTAATATCAAATACCAGCCTTAATTTAAGGAAAAAATTTCTGAGGATGTACGTCTGGAGTACAGCATTGTATGGTAGTGAAACATGGACTGTGGGAAAACCGGAACAGAAGAGAATCGAAGAATTTGAGATGTGGTGCTATAGACGAATGTTGAAAATTAGGTGGACTGATAAGGTAAGGAATGAGGAGGTTCTACGCAGAATCGGAGAGGAAAGGAATAAGTGGAAAACACTGATAAGGAGAAGGGACAGGATGATAGGACATCTGCTAAGACATGAGGGAATGACTTACATGGTACTAGAGGGAGCTGTAGAGGGCAAAAACTGTAGAGGAAGACAGAGATTAGAATACGTCAAGCAAATAATTGAGGATGTAGGTTGCAAGTGCTACTCTGAGATGAAGAGGTTAGCACAGGAAAGGAATTCGTGGCGGGCCGCATCAAACCAGTCAGTAGACTGACTGATGACCCAAAAAAAAAAAAAAGGATCACTATGCTGTCTGTCTGCCTGACTGTTAAGATCCCTTTTTCTCAGAAGTGGGTATAGAGCTATGAAGCTAAAATTTGTGTCACACACTAAGGTCTATGGTCCCTTGGAAGGGTAAACTTCTCAGTCAATGCAATCAAAGGATACTGTCATTTTTTTGTTACTCACAAACTCACTCATCAAAGCCTATAGGGTACTTTACATTGACCTAGAATCATGAAATTTGGCAAGAAGCAGGATTTCACAGTACAAATAAAAGAAAAAATCCAAAAATTATTAATTTGTAACTATATCACATAAGAAAAATTTTTACTTTTAAATACTTACATTGCATTCATAATCTGTTGAAAGTCTCAGGAACTGCTGTAGGGATTTTGATCTGGTTTTCAATAATAGGTAGTGTGATTCACGAGGAAGGTTTGTGTGAATAATTTAAAAATATTTCATGCTAATTGACTGAGTTGTGAGGAAGTGAAGTCTCCTGGCCCTGTGAAAATGATGTCTTTACCATCTAGTGGTGATAGGTAAAAGACCACAAAACTACTGTGCTAAGAAATCTGTGACATGTACAGCATCTGTAATATTTCCAGAGCAAAGTAATGCTGGTAATTGATGCAGGATTGCACTTCCATTGTTTGGGATTACATTTTGACATCCCATAAAGTATCAACTGAAACGTTCCACAGAGAAATTCTGCATTTTCATGACTACAATAACACCATGGCTCGCTGAACCATTTTCTTCTGCCATATCTTACCAATAATCGCAACAGGGATGAGAGCAGACAATGCATCTACAATAGCCAGTTAGCATAGCATCTTAATATAACTCCAAAAGTAATAAAATAAATGAAAATTACAACAGTGAATAAAAATTACAGAAACATTTAACCATAAAATTAAAACATTCTTGAACATCTTGGAATTCCTAGCACCAGTATCTTGCCAGTATCAATATTGATAGCAGGAAATTGTCAAGATTCTCGATCCCCAGGATGGATTAACTTTCTACTCACGTAATTAAGTTTGAATATGTAACCCTGAGTGCCTGAGGTGCATTTGTCTAGATTTTTATAGGTATTTACATGTAATACTAAAGTCAGTACATATCTCTGTAATCACTGGTAACAGAATGAAAGTGGCTGTAACTTCATATTAGCAGAGTGTTATAGAACAGTTATAGAACATTATTTTACAGCAATATTTTTATATAGCTGTTTCAGACATGCTACAATACTGTGAAATATAAATTATCCAAATATTTTCCTATGTTAGGGTTTATTATTTCAGAAAGAATTTATGTCACATGTTTCTTCAAATTCACATTGTTATGAAGTACTACTATAGTAAGTTGCAGACCATTATTGACACTGATATTAAAATAATAATATTTATTCTCCATAATGGAATAATGACATTGTGACACTCAATATTTGGTGATTTCATTTTCACTTAAATTCACAGACCTGAACTGCTTCTTGCTATATTTTCTTCCATATCTATGTAGAAGTGTATGTTACACTTTTAAGGGACACAAAAGAATTACTGATGGCACTGATGGTATTCATAGATAAACATGAAGATCCTGAGCAGCTGTCAGACTTGGGCAAGAAAGTGTTGCAGGACAGAGCTGACAGCTCAGACTGTGGAAAAATGTCTCCAAGCTTGCAAGAACCAGTTTACCTGCCGACTCCAGTGCGTGTCTCTCTTGGATACAGGCAGGACATCAGTCCCTATGCCACCTTTCAGGTTCCAGCACCTGGAGGTCCTGACTGTTCTGACTGTGAAGAGGATTTAGAGCCACATGACCGGAATCATAAGCTTGCAGACAAGGTGAATCTTTAGAAAAACAAAAACATTGTCATATATTTGTAGTCATACTGTGAATTTAGAAATTTACCCAGTGAAGTGGATATTCAGATAAATTTCAGGGATGCAGCCAGAGATTCTGACATACACTTACATCTACTGGGATAATGTTACTAAGGAGGCAGTTGAGATTAAATAGAAAGTGACTTTTTAAATAGAGACAAGGCTTTAAATTATGCTTGGAATCCTGCTCTCTACTTGATTGTACTCAGAAGGACATAGTTAATGCTGGGTGCTCACTTGCTGGTAATTTATATTAACTATTATCAATAATTTCTGATGTTGATCATTTTTGGTTCTGTATTGGTGATGGTGGTGGTAGTGTTTACAGAGAGAGAGAGAGAGAGAGAGAGAGAGAGAGAGAGAGAGAGAGAGAGTGTGTGTGTGTGTGTGTGAGGGAAAGAGAGAGAGAGTCTTTATCTTCCTGCCTGATTATGCCCCAAGGTTTTAAATTTTATTGCACACTGCTCACTTGCTGCATTTGTACCTTGAAAAATTGGCACATGTTAAAGACATCCTCCAAGTTGTTTGAACATTTTATGTGCTGGAAGAAACTCTAGTGTCACATAGTAGATCTGTTTCTAGACGAGCATGCAAGGTAGTTTCAGATGGTGGAAGCTTCGGCAAGTTTGTCAGTGAACTTGGAGAGTGATTGTTTGTCACTGCAAGCTACCTGACAGTAGCAGCCCCTTAAATGACGAATACTCTCTTCAATGCCAGTGTGATAATTTATTTGATAAATTTGGATTCTCAGAGAAATTGAATTTCCCTGGAAACCTCAGGGAAGAGACTCATATTTCTACTGTTTCTACTCTTTGTTGACTGAAACATCTATTGAGACATTTTGGTAAAAATAAGTGTGTGAGATTGTGCTTTGGAAAGCAATCATTTATTAAATCATCACAGGAGGGAAGTCAAAACAGTGTCCTGAGTTGTTATAGAGCTGGTTGCTCAGATTTGATTGTCCCCTGCCTACAGCTACATAATGTAGAAGTCTTTGCCACTGGCTGGTGTTTCATAGCCTTCCATGCCCATTTCCCAATGCTTTATTACAGCACATATGATTATTATTTTTTTTTTTTTACTTGTTCACACTAAAGCAAAGGCTAGTTTTCAATTCTACAGCTATTTTTCATTCAACACATATATTTTACACAAATACTGTGTACTTCACAAAATGAAGAATTTACTATCCTGTAACTGCAATATGAATGAGTCACAGAGGCAGTGAACTCATACAAATAACTGAAAGCAACAATTTGCATGGATATGAAATTAATAAGCAGATTTTTGTTCACGGGTAGTGTACTAGAAAAATGCAGTCTGTAAAGGAGACTGCTTACAAAAACTTGTGTGATCCATCCTAGAATATTGTCCAAGTGTGTCGGACAATACTAAATGGAACTAACAGTAGATATAGAATGGTCACAGGTTTATCAGATGCAGGCGAGAGTTATAACATGGATGCTGGAAAAACTGCTTGGAAATATACACCAAAAAACTTGCAAAAGGCTTCTTATAAGATTTCAAGAGGTAATATTAAGTAAGGAATTTAGGTATGTACTATATATAACTCCCATAGGCACTGTAGAGACAGAATGAGACTAATTACAGCGACACAGAGGCATTTAAATAGCCATGCTTCCTGTGCTCTCTATGCAGGTCCAGTGGGATGGATTGCTAATATGTGGTACAATGGCAAGTACCCTCAGCCAGGCACTTTGAAGTATTCACAACCTGTTTGTGTGCCTCTACAGTCTCCTGGATGTTCAGCTTCACAAGTCTTCCTCCTGTCATTATGTAGTGTTACAAAACATTGTTAAATAAATGTGAACAACCACTTTGAATTTACCTTTTCATTCTCTTCACCGTTCTTGACACAATACTGGTTTCAATGTTCAGCTTTCTTGAAATGCACTAATAGAAGTTTGGTAATACAGATCTGTAAGCAACACATACTATTCAGAGGTTCCGCAAATTTGCAAGTAGATAGATAGATATACAGATACATAGAAGTTGAGATATTGAATGCATGGTAACAACATAGTGACTGCATAACTTAATGTCCACCTCCGACTGACTGTATAAATAATGCATTAGTTTGCCAACTGATTGAATAGTCTTCTCTGATTGACTGCACTTTTGTGTGCAGTGCCTATACAGAGAAGCATGTGATATAGTAATCACAATTGCATTTTGAGTATTAACATTAAAGACAGGAAAAATGAAACATACAAAAATAAATTAGACACTGAAGTTATTGTGATTAACTATAAGCTGTACAATCAAAACACGGTGAACTGATAAGCAGTAATGTACGAAGTGAAGGTTTTTCTGTGTGCTGAAAATTTTAAACTCTCCTGAGAATTTTCAGGAAAGATACATTTTATGTTTTGGATATTTCATAAACTAATATGTTATTTTAAGAAATTTATGAATTTTCAAAAACAGAAAATGCCTGGCTACATAGCTATGGCAGTAGAATTTTGACAGGATTGCATTTTTTCTGAAATACAAAAATTTTGAATACCTACAAGTAACTTCTGAAATATGTGGTTTTTGGAAAAGCCTAATGCTTTTGTGAGAGAGGTAAGTGTGCGCTTGCAAATAAGCTTTGTGTGGTTTACATGACACTAAAATTGTAAATATTTCCTTAAATAAAATGCTTCCACATAAAATGAATATACCATTATCATCAGTAGTCTCAAATCCATACTGTTAGTAATAAGGTTTTGTTAAATGCTTCATGAATAAGAATTTAGTAATTTTAAGTACCTTTGTGTGTAGATTATGTGTATAATGCAGAACAAAACAAATATTTAGGGAGCAGAATTGTAGCGAGTGGAACCATTCCACATTGATGTGTCTCAACTTGACAAAGGCCTTCACAAATTTAGGTGAAGTTGACTTATAAGACATATGATAAGTTGTTGCACAAATCTATTGGAAGGAAGTATGAGATCCTAGTGAAGGAAAGTGCAACCAAGAAGAAGAAATAATTTTATAGACTCTATAAAACAGGGATGCACTGATGCAGAAATAAAAGACTGTCCCTGAAAAGAATATTTATGATAAGTAGATGTCAATACATGCTACTCACCAATCTGTTGACTGAGAAAATTAATGAAGAATGGAACAAGTATTTCATTTAAATTTTTGGCTTATTTCAGGTACATATAAAACTCTATCTTCTCTCAAATTGTGTCGTATATTGTTATATTAAATACAACAAATTTTTACATTATGTTGCAGCAATCTGAGGTTCTTTAGGTGAAATGACAGAAATTCACTTGTTTCCAACCTCAAAAAATTATGTCTCAGCTAATTGCCTTGTGCAATGTTATTGTGCATGCCTGCTTCATCAGTTTTGTCTGTGGTGCACAGTTATGCCCCTTTGAAGAAACCAATCTAGAGCAGGAGGCCTCATGCATTTGAGGAAATTACAAAACAACATCTTTTACTCACAAATGTGAAGAAAACTACTTGTTATTCATGTTCTTATTGCCAATAAGGTTTTTTTTTCTTTGTTGTTGTTGTGGTCTTCAGTCCTGAGACTGGTTTGATGCAGCTCTCCATGCTACTCTATCCTGTGCAAGCTTCTTCATCTCCCAGTACCTACTGCAACCTACATCCTTCTGAATCTGCTTAGTGTATTCATCTCTTGGTCTCCCTCTACGATTTTTACCCTCCACGCTGCCCTCCAATGCTAAATTTGTGATTCCTTGATGCCTCAAAACATGTCCTGCAAACTGATCCCTTCTTCTAGTCAAGTTGTGTCACAAACTTCTCTTCTCCCCAATCCTATTCAATATCTCCTCATTAGTTACGTGAACTACCCACCTTATCTTCAGCATTACTCTTTACTACCTGCTATTATGCACAAAGAATGACTTGGAACTTCTCAGATTGGCTGCTGGGAGTAGAGGAATCAGGAAACATAGGTTTACAGGACTTGTTTCTGTACAGTACAAATGTTAGTTGGCAAAAACTAATTTACGTGATAGCACTGTTTAGAAGTATTTCGTAATATATAGCAAAAAAATTTGAGTTTCCAATTCACAAAACATTAAAATGATTGCTACACCAAAGTCTAACTTCCATTTTTGTTTCTGGTGCATGTTTGTTCTCTTCATGTGATGCCTGCCTTTGAGGCTAGTGTATGTGCATGGCACAGACCATATACAGTTACACTCAGCACGTACCTCATGAAACGCTGTGTTACCGTGTATGCTTACTGTTTGTAACTTTCAGCTGGTTTTGCATTGTGTTAAAACTGATTTATCAATACTTTATCACTTCATATGTGTTTTTAAACTTTATTGTAGGATGGAAGCAGCACAGATTCAACATACTCCAAAATTCACAGGAAACTTCAACATGGAAACGAAACACCTGAGTGGATACCCTTACATAATTTGTACCAAGCACATAGGTATTAATAACACCTGCAACTTTTCAGGCAGCCACTATCAAGTGTTGTGGAGAAAGTTTTCAGTGTAAGCAAGATGTTAACAGACAGTGGTAAAGATGATGAAGCAAGTTAAACTTACCAAGTGCCTTTTGACTAAAGAAAACACTATTTATTAGCTCCAGTGTAATTGTCAGTTTTTATACATTTATATAAATGATTTCATGTTTCAAAGAGGAGCTGATTGTATTCACATGTGACAATAATGCCTCTGCTAGTGATGTAAACTCATGGATTAAATACAAAATATACTTCTTCAAATTCCCTATTTTTAAGTTATTTCTTTTGTAATTTATTGTAAATAGCCTTTCTAGCAAATCTGAACTAATGCTTACAAGTTTTGAAACTACAGTGCTCCTGATGCCTCCCAAAATGCTCTGCATTATAAACACAAATAGTGATGTCCTGTTAGTAGTAGTAGTAGTAGCTTTATTCATCTGTAGATCTCTTTTTACAAGGATATGTGACATGTCACAGTATTTACAAGTTTAGATCAATTTAAAATAAGCTAATTCGTATACACATATATTTACAGACTTCTAGTTAGAGACAATGATTAGATTTACTCCTGGTTACAATAATTTTTTACAAATAACTTATTAAATAATGGAATGCCACACTGTTCGCTCATATCTCACTATCAGACACTGCTCACACTATAGACACATTGTTTCATAACACTTCACTCACTACACACACACACACACACACACTCACTCACTCACTGGTAATCTCTGGGCCATTTTCTGTACCACAGCTAACCATTTGCTATCCTGAAAAACTGATTCAGCATCCCTCCTTAATGAGTGAGATGTAGAGCTCAGAAAGAGGAAGAGGTGTTAGTATTGTGCTATGCATAGCTTGGGGTTAAGTATTTCTAGAAAGGAAAAAAAAACAAAGTGAAGGTGTTATGTGGACTGTTGGATATTTTATAATCATTGTTATTTATTTGTATAACATTTTTACCTTCAAACAGCAGAGCATACAGCTATGACACAGAACTTTATTGGATCTTGTATTTTAGTAATAATTTTGTGGCTTCAGTGGTCTTTGTAAATTATGCTGGCAATGTTTAATTGCTCAGAATCATAAACCACAACAATACACTATATTTTTCAGCGCTTTTGCCCATTTCTATTACAATAAGGCCTAGGAGAGAGACTTCAACAAGCGAAAATGGAGATAAAATTTTCTTAAAAATTAATAATTGGTTCTCCGCAACTTGACAGCTGCTGAACATGGATAATACACAATACTGCTGGTACTGCACAAGACCTGACCACAACTTTAGAAACATGCATGAAGATAAATTGATAAATGAAACACAATATTCTAAATTTTTAAGTCCTTATATTGATACGAATTAAAACTGAAAGCCACATGTTACACATCCCATAAAATATTTAAGCTCTGCAACTTTTTTGCAATGGATAATACCAGAATTTGGAAATGAAAATGTCAAAATGTTGACTTGCTTTTCCTATTTTCATTCACCATTGTCTTACGGTATCGTATTCTGGGATAACATGTCACTGGCAAAGAAAAAATTTGTTCCAAATCAGGATACTGTAAAGTGAGCACTGCACAACCTTTCATAGAAAGCACTAAGCACAGATGTGCTTACTGACTACAGCCTCACAATACACTGACCCCCTTGTAAAGTTTATTAATAAGAAATAAAGCAAAATTCATGAATGACAGTCACAGTCTTACGTACAGGTAACAGGTATCTGTTTGTTCCATCTTCACAAAATTTATGTCTATCATTTCCTTGGTTGACCCATCTCTCTCGTTCCTTTCATGTTGCAGTTTGGGATCTTCTTGGGCAGTCTTTCATTTCTCATTCTATTCAAATTTTGTTTCCTCCTCTCCATATTCAGTTATTTCCTCATTAATAGATAGCCTGTATGTTCAATTCATTCCTCACTTTTTCGTTTTTTATTAAATCTCTTCTTGTGCAGAACTTCACTTTCCCCAAGAACTTCTTCTCTGTTGCTTGTATTTTGCCAGCATCTTTTTATTCATCCAATTCTTGCTTCCCTGCAACAGCAATAGTATTGTGGCAGTGAGATTATTCCAAGTGTAAAACATAGTCACTGACAGAGACAGTACATTCTCTATAGCTACTGTTTACTGCTATCTGCGCTTCCACCCTGCTCTGACATAATCACACTCCATGCTTTTTTTATGTATACTAACTGAGTGTCAATTGTATCTTGTTTTTTTCCCTTGGATCATTATATGCATAATTTTCATTGTGGTTAATGTACCTACAAGCTAAGAAGATGAATGCCAAGCAGGCCATTAAATGTGAGGTGACAAAGCCAGCAAGAACTGACAAAGTCATGGACAGTGCACATGGTGACCTCCGCACTCAATTTGGAGCTTCCTATAAAAATTTAGCCCACCATTAGCATTGCATCAATTGCACCATGGAACAAAGTCAAAGTGCCACCTTACCTGTCACAACAACTCAACCTGTGGCGTAGAATGTTGAAACTGTCATCTGCTGCACTCAGTGTGTGTAGTGCTAAAATGCAATTAATGCTTACCATCATCACTTTGGACACTCAAATATTAACGTTAGTGTCAGATATTTTTATGCCATCCCAGTAAAGTATAAATATCAACAATCCTTGGTTACAGTATTTTCAAAAATTATCGGGACAGTAATGTACTCAAGAGTGGTTAGCCATCCCAGCAGAAATGGGATACTTAGTAAATCACAGTTGGGATTTCAAAATTGCCATTCTACTGACACAGCAATATACAATTTCACTGCCCACATAATAGAGTCTTTAAATAGTAAAATGTCACCAATGGGAATTTTGTATGACTTACCCAAAGCATTTGATTAGGTGAACCATGACATCATGTTACAGAAATTACAATTCTATGGTATAAATGGAATGGCATATGAGCGGTTTAAGTCATACCTATAGAACAGGAAGCAAAAAGTTTCTTTATATGGTTTAAGTGATTTAAAGAAGTTTGCCACTTCATCTAACTGGGGTGAACTTACATTAAATGTTCCACAGGGTTCGATCATAGGTTCCCTTCTGTTCTTTATATATGCGAATGACCTCCCTTCTTATATGAAAAAAGAAGCTAAACTGGTGCTGTTTTTGATTATACAAGCATAATTATTAATCTAGTAAAAGAAACTTGAGTAGAAAATGGTACAAATAATGTCGTTGAAAAGGTTATTAATTGGTTTCCTGTGAGTGGGCTTGCTCTGAACTTTGAAAAAACACAGTACATCTAATTTTCTGCTGCAAGGAGTACAGTTCCTTCAATAAATATAACACATTAACGAAAGTCAGAAGCCAAGGTAGAGCATACTAAGTTTTTGGGTGTACATATAGATGAGAATCTTAATTGGGAAATTCATATTTTGGATCTCCTAAAGTGACTAGGTTCAGCCAATTTAGAAGATATAGAAATTAGTAAGCTAACCTAAGATACTTTGCTTACTTTCATACTTTGCTAACTTTCATTCTCTGATGTCATACAGAATAATATTTTGGGGTAACTCAACACTTAAGCAAAAAGTATTCACTACTCAAAAGATAGTGGTTAGAATAATGTGAGGGGCCCATAGTCGCACATCTTGTAGGCATCTGTTTAAAACATTAGGAATCCTTACAACAGCCTCACAATACATTTACTCAGTAATGAAAGTTGTTCTCAACAACATTGACCAGTTTAAAAACAACAGTGACAGTCATGACTATAATACCAGCAGAAAGAAAGACTTACACTATCCGCTACCTAACCTGTCTTTGGCACAGAAAGGGGTAAAATATGCTGCTGTAAAACTTTTCGATACATTACCCGATGAAATAAAATGTCTGACAGACAGTAGCAATAGTTCCAAAAGTACATTGAAATAATATCTATATTATGAGAAGGAAAGTTGCTACTCACCATATAGTGGACAAGAGCTGAGTCGCAAATAGACACGACAAAAAGATTTTCGCATTTAAAGCTTTTGGCCAATGGCCTTTGTGAACAGCACCCCCCCCCCCCGCCCCCCCCCACACACAAATGCAACTCACACACACGACTGTAGTCTCAGGACACAAATGCAACTCACACACAGAAATGCAGTCTCAGGCAACTGCAAGCAGCAGCACCAGTGCATGATGGGAGTGGCGACGGTGGGAGAAAGGAGGAGGCTGGGGCGGGGAAGGGGAGGGATAGTATGGTGGGGATGGTGGACAGTGAAGTGCTCCAGGTTGGGTGGAGGGCAGGGGAGAGGTGGGGAGGGGGGGGGAAGTAGCTGAGAAGGAGGGAAATACAGACAGAAATAAATAAATAAATAAAATATAATAAAATAAAATAAATAAATAAAATGGATGTGGTGGAGAAATGTCGGCTGTGTAGTCCTGGAATGGGAGCAGGGAAAGGGCTGGATGGGTGAGGACAGCGACTAACGAAGGTTAAGGCCAGGTGGATTATTGGAATGTAGGATGTATTGCAGGGAAAGTTCCCACCTGCACAGTTCAGAAAAGCTGGTGTTGGTGGGAAGGATCCATATGGCACAAGCTGTGAAGCAGTCATTGAAATGAGGGATATCATTTTTGACAGCATGTTCAGCAACAGGGTGGTCCACCTGTTTCCTGGCCACTGTTTGTCTATGGCCATTCATGAGGGTAAACAGCTTGTTGATTGTCATGCCTACATAGAATGCAGCACAGTGGTTGCAGCTTAGCTTGTAGACCATATGACTGGTTTCACTGTGATAGACCACGACTGGTTTCACTGTGAAAGTGCATGTACGTAGAATTATTATCACAATGAACAATATCCACAGTGAGCCATACTCAGATGGAAAGCCTTGCACCAAGAAGGTAATCACGTTGAAATGTAAGCTGAATTTGTGCATGAGCCAAGGAGGCAGTGAGCTGAATCAGTTAGTAAGCCAAGTGTGTAAAAAGTGTGATGGTCTATGTATCACCTTGTGATCCATTCTGTGTGTAGCTGGGAGTGATAGGGGAGCAGTGAGTGGCTGACAAGAGCTAGCTCACCTGTGATCTGTTCCGTACTGAATCAGGAATGGTGAGCACTGCTCTAGCCTGACAGCTCACCTGCTTTCACAGGTTAATTACTTGTAGCTATCTCACTTCCACACAACATTATCTTTCACTGTGAAATGTTAAATGGGCTGGCATGACAGCTCCTTGCAAGCTGTCTTTTCAAATCACGAGCAGAAATGAAAACCAAAGTTTTTTCTGCATTAATGCAACATTCAAATGACCTGAACTTTCTCTGATTGCTGACTAAAAGCTGCTCTCGGCAATAAATTACATAAACATATACATAGACGTTGTCTACAGCATGTTTTGTTTTGCAGATTGGGTGATGATTGTTACTACAGTAGTCTATGCAATAGGAGTAATTCAGCATTTAGCATGGGAGTTTGTTGCAGCAGCCTGCCATAGAATCTTCATTCCATTCACTGATGTCACTGGAGAGATATTTTCAATGTGACGTGCTACATCTCATTTTCTTCAAACCACTGACTGCACATTCAGTAGAAGGATTTAGCTCTTTGAATGAGTTCAGGAAAAGATTGCCCATCTGCAAATAACATAATGACTTTGTCCATGATATCATTGTATAACTGTCTGCACGATAATGCGACAGTGCAGTCATAATAACTGGAATGTACAAATAATTAAACTAAACTGTTTAACTCTCTCTATTTTTCCATACAAAAATCAGGAGTCAGTTGTGCTACCGATGAGTGTGACCAAACAAAAGGTAAAGTAAAGGGAAAGAAACCAAGCAGCCAAATGAAAGAGCAGGGTTATTACCACAACAGGTCGATTCTTACCACATTGGGGTCTGAGTGACGTGCCATCCCTTTTTAAACATACACAATCTATCTTTCTATCTTCAACGAGGAAGAAACTATTATTCTACTCTTGTTTTGTATCTGTCAGCAGTACTTACAATATTGGCACAGGAAGGTAAGTACTACCCAGAAATTTTGAGACATAACTTTATACATTTGACAAGAATTAAATTCTTCAGTCACTTATCAGACTAAATTTACTCATCGTTATCTTTCCATTTTGTTGAGTGAGTCTGTACAGATGCAGTATTTTAAATGCTGTTATGTGAAAAATATACAACAGAACTCCAGTTATCCAAACTCCAACCGTCTGGATCACCAATTATCCAGATTGCTGTCAGAAAATTAAATCTGAACTGTATGACTAAAACTGCTGACTTCATTCAATAGTTATTACTTTGTGCAGTACATTGTATGTTTTTTTTTTTTTTTTTGCATTCTAAAATCAGTCCACAGCAAACATACTAAATTTTCCAGTGAACAATGAATACATTATGTGCATTGCTGTATGTGCAATATGTGCAATGTTGTGTTTGTGGTTCAAATGGCTCTGAGCACTATGGGACTAAACTTCTGAGGTCATGAGTCCCCTAGAACTTAGAACTACTTAAACCTAACTAACCTAAGGACATCACACACATCCATGCCTGAGGCAGAATTCGAACCTGCGACCGTAACGGTCTCGCGGTTCCAGACTGTAGCGCCTAGAACCGCTCAGCCACCCCGGCCGGCTGTGTTTGTGGTGCCTGACTACATCAGTTTGTGTCATTACCTTACTGGTTATATCAATTTGTTGCTACACATTCTGTCTTTCATGTCTTGTTTTTGTTTTGTTTAGTTTCATAGATGTGTTTTAATTATTGAGTAGCATACATCTTCTAAAAGGAAATGTGCTGTCTCATCATTGGTAGACAAAATGAAAATCCTTGAACAATTAGATAAAATTTTGAGTGGTAAGCAAGTAGCTGAGGCATTTCATGTGGGAACTCAACAGTTTCAGACACAAAAAACTTCTAAGTTTTAAACTTTGAGTCTGTCCTTGAGAATGAAGGTGGGAGTTCTTTGAGTCAAGCAATGAAAACAGCAAAAAACAAAAGCTCAAAGAGGCCACATTTAAGTGGTTTTTGCAGCAGCAAGCATTGTGAAACACTCTTTCAGGGCCAGTAGTTTGACAAAAAGTAAAACTTTCAGGCAATCAAATCAACAGTTTGCCTTCATTTGAAGTGAGCAATTGTTGGCTACAGTCGTTCAAGGCAAGGCATTGTATTCATGAGTTGGATTTAAGTAGTGAAAAACTATCAGCAGATCAAAAAGCAGCAGAAAATTTTATTAAAAAATTCAGAACTGAAGCAGAATCTTATGACCCTGAATTTTTATGCAACAAAGATGAGACAGGCCTTATTTGGAAGACTTTGTATGAAACAACATAGCTCCTAAAAGGGAAACTAGAGCTTGTTGCCTTAAGGTTAGTAAAGACCTTGTTACTGTACTGAGCTGTTCCAACTCTACAGGTAACCACAAAGTATTCCTTCAGTTGATAGGAAAATTGAAAAAGCACCAGGCTTTCAAAAATGTGAAAAATCTTAAATCTTTTACAAGAATCAGCCAAAGCCTTCGATGACTGCTACTATTCAATTTTCATCCCTGAAGAAAAAAAGGGGGGGGGGGAGTAAGGTGACATTAATTCTGGACACTGCAACCACATCGCGTACAGAAGTATTTCTTGATAGAGAAGATGAGGAGATGAACATTTCAAAACAGTCTTGCTGCCACTGAATGTAGCGATTTTGCTGCAGCCAATGGACCAATTAGCCAATGGCCATGCCACAGTGGTAACATCAGTTCCTGTCAGATCACCAAAGTTAAGCACTGTCGGACTTTGCTAGCACTTGGATAGCTGCCCGTTCCGTCTGCTGTGCACTGTTGACAAGTGGGGTGCACTCAGCCCTTGTGATGCAAATTGAGGAGCTACTTAACTGACAACAGTGGGGAGAGCAGTGTGCTGACCGCACGCCCATCCATATCCTCATCCAGTGATGCCTATAGGCTGAGGATGACACGGTGGTCGGTCAATACCGTTATGATCTTTGAAGGCCTGTTTGGACGGAGTTTAGTTTAGTTTAGTTAATGGACCAACTAGTTATGAAACTATGAAATGACATGACAGAAGACAGCTGTTGAGGAAGCTTTAGATAAAAGATGGAAATGAAGAATGCACTGTGGCAATTTAAAAGAATTCTCATACACAATGACAGAACTGTGGAATCCGGTGAAGACAATCACATTAAAAAGACATTGGAATAAATTGAAAGCTATTTCAACCAAAGATGAGGCACAGAAAGATGAAAAGAAGAATCATGAAAAGAAAGAGGAAGAAAGAGAAACAGCAGGGGACAAAATATCACTTGAAGACATAAGAAAGATCCTTTTGAAAATTCTTAAATGTTCTGACTGCATTGCAGTGCAGTGACTGGCTTGTTGTGACTCTTCACACCCTGGATTTCAAATTCTCAATGACAATTAAATCATTTAAAGTGTGAGAGAAGAAACTGATGGCCAGGAGGATGACAATGTCACTGAACCAGATGTAGTAGCATCAGGCATTTGTGTGACTTGACACTGGGCGAATATGGATGGAGCAGCAGCCTGAGTCTGACCATATACAGCTGCTCACTACCAAGTGGATGTGAGATTTGGGTGCATGAAAATGACTGTAGGCAGTAAAACAACTGACTCTGATGTCTATGTAACTACAAGGAGACAGAATATGTGGGCAGTACATATCTGCAGGAGGTGAAATTCTAGTACTGCCAAAACACACAAGTACAAGTGGAAGACAGATGAGACTCTCTCATCCCAAAGTCCTCACTACCAGTCTTCCAAAATCAATGCTTCTTTCTTACCTGAGGAAGAAATTAACAGTTCCAAAAGCTACAAAAAGATTTTTCTACTCTAAATGTGTCTATTGCCAGTTCTAAAATTCACATCCATCTCTTTGGAAATTAACAGTTTTCTCAAATGAATTCTCCTTATACACCCATGGCAGATATTATTATTATTATTATTATTATTATTATTACTACTACTACTGCTACTTGTGTTTGCTGTACACTGATGGAGATAACATGTGTCATATGAACAGCAATTTCTCAATATATTCTGAGGCAGGCCTCCACCACACCATCCCACTCTTTCAAATTTATTCAGGAAAAGCTGGTGTGTTTGCCCTTCTAAAGTTTAGTAACCCTTGTTAATGGGTTTAAATTCAAATCAGACATATTTCCTTTTGTAATTAAAATAAAATCTCAGACAAAAAAAATTGAGTTTAGTAACATATCCCTGTTTAATGGAAAAAAAGATTAGTTCACTGACATGACAATAAAAGTTGTTCAGTTTTATGCTATCTATGACTTAATGAGTTATATGGAAGGATGTTTTAACTACCATTACCTCTGAAAAAATGCTGCTAGACTGATTCATAAGTAAAAAAACTGCTGGTTGTGCAAATGAAAACATTATCAACACAGCTTCACAAATTTTATATTCTTTCCTTATTTCACAGCATTGTGATGCTTGTTGTTGAGCCCTCCTTGCTTTCAATCAAGTTGCACCTTGTCTTCTGTTAGGCAACACAGTGTCTCCAATGGGCTAATCTATGTTTCATTTCACATTTTACAAAATGACCACAGTCTGTACCACAAATTCTGTTCATTTTTATTTCTGTCCATCCAGCTGTTAACTACCCAAAATACAAAAAAATGTTCAATGGGTTCTATAATTCCATTGTTAAATTATACAATTTTCTTTAAAATTTGTTAATTATACATTTTTTTAGTCTGAGCAGTAGTTGTCCTGCTAGCAGACTTCCTCTGTTATATGTGGGTCTGATCTTTGTTTTACATCTTAATCTCCAAGCAAAACCCACATACTCCCATATTAGAACACACCACTGTTTACAGTAGAAATAGTGGTTGGTGTGCAAGCTCACCAGTTCAGTTGGCTACTTAGTCTGAACAACAGCTAGGCAATACCTGACCCTTTAGGTGTGCTATCAACTCTCAGTGCCCCTTCAGTCTGGAAGGGCAACAGTATTCATCTTATACACATAAGGCATAGCTACAGTTATACAAAAGTATGTGAATTTTCTATGATTCCTAGTGAACCATGGCACCAAACAGAAGGCATAATGCTCCATGTGCACTAGGCTTATCTCTGAATCTCACAACATTCATGAACATGAAGTGAGGGTATATAGAAAGAAAACACGAAGGAATGTGACGAGTTATGTGCAGTCTGCTTCTCTAGAAGATCATGATTTAAAAATTCGACATTAGGCTCACCTAATGTCTTCATAAGTTGGGCTTCAATTATAGAAACTGCCAATCAACTCCACAGGAAATGGATTAGAATGTGTACAACTTGTTCATGTGAATTAACACTGAAGGTTTGAAATGACACTAACAAGGATAGATCACAGTGCTGTGAGTTGAAAAGATTAGCCCAGCAACAGCAACATAATTCACAGTTTGCTTTACAACAAACATTTATTCATATAACTTTTATTGGTTACTACATGGACATGAATTAAACAATTTTCTTTCAGAGTGAAACTTAACAGAAACCCTCTTTGCCATGACAAGTACCCCAAATACCTTGGTGTCACCCTTGACCACACCCTTTCATATAGAAAAATCTTGAAAATGCTGCTGCCAAGATAAAAACTCATAACAATATTAATCAAAAATTGTGTAGACTGATGTGTGGAGCTTCAGCAGATATCTTGTGCACATAATCCATTGTGCTGGTCTTCTCAGCAGCCGAGTATTGTGCCCCAGTGTGGCTAAACAGCTGCCACACTAACTTGATCAACATCCAGCTGAACCACACTGTGCGGTTAATAACTGGGAAAATCTGATGATCACTGATTTATTGGCTTCCTCTGCTGAGTAACATCCATCCACCCACAATCCGCAGAGGTGAGGCCTTTCTTAGGGGATACAGCAAGACACAGGAGAACCTGGAATTACCCATACCAAAAGACATACCAAGTTTATGATGAAATAAACTCCGTTCAAGAAACCCACCATTATGGTAAGCAGAAGAACTAGATGCCAGTAATACTGGTATGAGAGACCTGTGGAACCAAAGCTGTCAACTTACTGAAAATCCTGAAGAGCATGAGTGGTTCCTAAAGTACAATTATGATACTGCTGGCACAGAAATCGATGGGAAACTATTGGTCAAAGTGAACATACCTCACACTGGGCATGGATGATGTGCAGACTCTCTTTACAAATGGGGTGCTACAGATTCTCCGGTTTGTGACTGTGGGACTCCGAAACAGACAATCAAGCACAGCAGAGATGACTGCCACTTGCGTTCCTACCAGGAGCATTGGAGCAACCTCATGAAAGCTGATGATCTAGATATTGACATTTAGTTAGTTTTACATGTAGCTTTGTATTTTCATATTCCTGTTATCTGTAATTTTAAACTGCATGTGAGCCATATGAATAAATAAATAAAAATTCTTTCTTTTGAAATGGCTAAAAAAAAGAGTCATATAGGAAATTACAAAATGAGAAATTATTTTAAATACTTGAATGAAGAGTGTATATTTGAGAACTGCAGTATCAAGCTAAGGGACTTAAATGCCATAATAGTTTCTACTTATGGAGTACTAGTGACACAACAATGGAACTTTTGTCAAATTCCAGTGCCTTCTTATAAATCTGTCAAGAAAAAGGAGAAGGACAGTAATAGCTGGTAACTTCAACATTAATATTATAGTGGAAGGCAATGATACATCAAAATTCCTTGACAGAAAGTTATATTATGGCTCCAAGTAATTTTTTTCTTAAGCTACTAGAGTAAATACAAAATCAGAAAACTTGTATTGATAACATTTAAGTAATTACATATTTGAAGATTTTAGAATCACTGACCACTCTGCATTGCTGACTGAACTACCAATACTTATGGGAAAATTTCATTCAATGAAAGCAATGAAAAAATTTAAGCGTATTTAGTACTAATGTAAGAGAGGTATAATGTCCTTTTAACAACCATATTTCAAGTAGTAGTAACTAAATGTATTTCAACCAGTAGTAACTTTGTGAAACATTAAATGAAAGCATTTCATTTAGAACCATAGGTAACAAAATAACTAGTAGACTTAAATTTATCACTGAAAGTATAAAAATTACTGACTCTGAAAAAAGTCAAGTCCACAGCAAACAAAAAAGTAATAATAACAAGCATATTACTCTATCAAACAATAGAAACTCCAGGTTGGAATATCATCAATACAAAGAAAAAGATCACCTAAGCAAACAAACGTCACACACACATGGCCACCATATACAGCAGCTCGGCCCAACCTGCTGGAGATGGTGGTAATGTGTCTGTGTTAGGTGTGGATGTTTGTGTGAATAAATGTGTGTGTGGGAAATGGAGTACCAGCGGTTTGACAGCAGAATACTGACATAGCATGGTGATGTGATTTCCATACTATTTATTGGTGAGCACAATATACGTAACTCATGTAATCATTATTAGCATACAGAGCATACTAACTACCAGTGTCTCATGGGACAGCGATCCTTCTTTTACTGAGTCAGATATGTTATGCTACCACAGAGGTGTGTCCCCCTCCCCGGAGTGTGGGAGCACATGAGGAGAGACTGAGTTGGGGCATCACCTGTCGGAGGTGATGTAGGCAGCTGTAAAATGGTGGATGCAATGTGTGATGGAAGACACATCATAGTCAGCAAGGTGTACCAGAGGTGCAGGGAATGCCCAGAGCACAACATTGCTGGTGCGACTAATGGGTTGCTGCCAGCAGTGTTAGCAGACAAGGATGTAGTCTCGGCAGCATTTTTAATTGTTGTTGGCTTGGTGGTGGTATTTGAAGAGGAGGGTGTATTAGAAACATTGTCTTGCATTGTTGCATTAACAGGAGGCATTGCAGGGCCTATAGCAGTGTAAGCTGGAGAGGTGACAGTGAGTGTACCATCTGCTGAAAGGCAGGAGGTGAATTGTGCCTCATCAACATCTGGTAGGACAGGAATGGTGAACACGAAACTGTGTGTGTGACAGTGCTTGCACCTGACTGCGTGTCCATGCAGGTCGGTAATGCATAATGTTACGGATATGTCATCATCAGAAAATCGTGGAGATTCACATGCACTTGGAAACTGACAGGAGGCAGTGGAGTGGGGAGTGTCTCCTGTGACGGGCCTGCTTAAGTCCATGCTGGTTTAAGTCAGTTCACCAACACTATTGTTTGTTTTTCACCAGTTTCAATGGCACGAGTGTTTGTATCATGAGTGACACATCATGGTCATCTTTATGTGCTGTGTGAATGTCTAGGATAACTCATGGAAAGGCCTCCACCCACAATTCTGAGTGTCACATGACAGCAGCTTTCACTGTCCAATGCCTCCATCTGATGAGGTCATTGGATTGGGTGTGCTTGGCAGATGTGTGGAACTGGTGGCATCGGCATAGGTGGCATAGATCACTGAACAGTTGGTATTCGAATTGTTGACCCTGGTCCAACGTTAAGAAGGCTGGGCAGCCAAATATGGCAACCCAACTGTTGATGAAATTCTTTGCTACTGTCTCTGCTGATATGTCGGAAAAGGGCATGGCCTCCACACACTATGTCAACCAATCTATCACTGACAGAATGTAACTGTAACTCTGTGATTCGGACAGTGGACCTATGATCTCAATGTGGGTGTGCTGGAACTGCCCATTTGGAATAAGGACTTTACGAAATTAGGCCTGTGCGTGATGGCCAGTTTTTGTTTGCTGACATGGAATGCAAGTCCTGGCCCACATGGCATAATCCTTTTGAATGCTTGGTCAGGCAAACCATTCTGTGATGAGGTGTACGGTATGTGCATACCTAGATGTGCAAGATTGTGGGGAAGATCAAACATTGTCCTGTGATACAGCTCTGGGATGACTGGTTGGACCTGTCTGTTTGAAACGTCACACCAAATTTGTTTGGTTGCACTGGATAGCATGTGTTGTCGCAATTGGAGTCCAGCGTCTGGTTTGTTAAACAAACTGTGGAGATCGGCATCTGTTGCTTGTGCATCTGAGATCCTATTGAAGTCCCACTAGGTGCAGGTAGCTTTGATATGGGAAAGATAGTCTGCCACTATATTATTGGCACCTTTAATGTACTGCACATCAGTAATCAACTGTGCTATCAAATATAGGTGGTGGAATCTCCTTGCTGCACAACACTGACGGGTTTTGGAATGTGTCAGCCAATGGGCAATGGTCTATATATACATGGTAAGCTGTCTCCCCTCAACTCCACTTTGAAAATGACAAACTGCTTTATTATGGCTATTAGTTTGCAGTCAAATGTGGACCATTTTTTCTGGGTGTCAGCAAGTTTATGCAAGAAAAACCTGAGCCACTGAGTGATTTCACAAATCTCTTGCTGTAAAGCAGCCCCAATCATGTGATTGCTAGCATCAGATATGATAATTAAACGTGTGTTGGGAGATGGGTGGACAAGGATTATGGTATGTAACAGGTGTTCTTTTATTTTGTAGAAGGCCATTTGCAGTGCCCAATTGAGGCACTGCTTACCAGATGTGTTCTTAACACGCAGTGGTTGGGTGAGTGGTAGCAAAGTCTCAGTGACGTGTGGCAGTTGTTTCCTGTAGAAATTTGTAACGCACAAAAGGCTACGCAGTTCTGGGTAGTTGTTGGGACGTAGGAAGAGGCATATATGGTCAGTTTTTTCAGGAGTAGCATGCACTCCAGATGCGCTGACGTGGTGTCTGACAAAGGTCACATGGGGTTGCTGAAATTGGCACTTGTCATCGTTTATCATGGTCCCGTGAGAGGCCAGTTTATAAAGGATGATACACATGTGGTGGTCATAGTCTTACTCATTTTGCGAAAAGATAGGCATAAGAAAAAGGCAAACTGATCAATACTCTATCAATAAATTTTTGCCATGTCTGTGCTGCATTTTTTAGTTCATATGGCATGTAGAGGAACTCAAAGAGACCAAATGGTGTGATTATCACAGTTTCTGGTATGTTTTCGGCTGCCATTGGAATTTGCAGGTATGCTGTTTTGCAGTCGATGACGCTGAAAATTTTCGCCCTGGCCAAGATGTGGGAAAAATCAGTCAAGGTCAGAACAGGGTAGCTGTACAGGCGCCAAATAACATTCTTTTTAGGAACTATTTTAACTTTGGAGGCCCAAGCACTGTCTGATGGCGGACTACACCAGCTCACAAAAATTCGTCCACCACAGCTTTTAACTGCTTTAAGTTTTTGGGGAGCTAGACGGCGGAGGTGATGACAGACAGGTGGACTTGGTGTGGTTGTAATGTGGTGGACTTTATCATCCCACATGGCCCCACTCAAGTGGGGGTTGTGATGCTTCACTAACCTGAGAAGCGTCAATAGTAGTAGTGCCAGCGTAGTGATCAGTGTCGAGATGACGAAGGTCAGTGACATGCTGCTGAGCTGCATGTAGTGATGCAGTGGAGTTCACAATTCATCTCTGTAGTTGTTCATTGTTCAGGCACATGACCTCGTTATCATGATATAATGACGAGTACCTGGCTGCCTTTAATCATAGCTGGTTGAAAAGCACTTTGAAGCTTCAGACTGAGCAGTGTGTCCAGTGGCAGCAGTGTGACCGAAGCCTCTACAGTGCCGACAGGTAGTGTATTGCTTACCACACCACAGATCAGCTGCTGGCCATCCAGCAGTAATTGGTAGTACCAGAGGAAATGAGCTCCCAGGGCTGGGTCAATTATTCCTGCCCCTAGGACTGTCCAAGGTATTTATGTGTGTGTGTGTGTGTGTGTGTGTGTGTGTGTGTGTGTGTGTGTGTGTGTGTGTGTGTGTGCAGTTCCAGCAACTTCGATTTCAGTGTCAATGGCTGTTTGCAGTTGCAGCAGCTATGGTGACAGTGTAGAAGGCATGTGAGCAGGCAATAGAGTACTCACTTCAGCCCACATATTAGTGAGGAAATATGTATGCAGGTGCCTGTCACGGACAAATAGAGCGAAGAGAAGATAGCGTTCTGTTGCCAAAAGCAGTCTCTTTGAGATGAGATGTAGCTGTTGCTCGGGTGTTTAATCGTTGTAACAGTGCTGTCATGGCAGTTTTGTATTTATGAGAAGCTGGAACATACAAAAGCAAGTTGCTAATAAGTTCTGCACTGTCTCTGAGGTGGTTAAAAGGAGTGGTGAACTCTCATCATCCCCAATAATTCCACTAGCTGACATCAAATGCCTGCTGAGGGAAAACCCAGTGCAAGGAGAATCCAGGCAGGCAGAACAATGGTAGTTGTGGATGGCGGTGGATGGTATGATGGTCATCAGTGGTTTGACTGTAAGGCACCATCACAAGGTGTGAGTAGCACGGTGCACGGGGAGTGGGAGTGTTGGTGTGTGGGACAGGCAGGAAATGCGACTTGGCATAGGGTGAGGTGGGTTATGATGTGGCATGGGAGGCATCAGCATCATGCAACAATGTGTGTAGAACCAACACCTGTAGGACTTGAGTGGCTATTCAAAGAATGGCCGTGTGTGTGAGTGCTGTTCTGGGGCTGACGCAGTAGGTATGTCTTTCCCCATGCCAGATGTCCGAGATGGTGGAAAATGTATGTGAGAGTGTGCAATAGGTTTTGGAAGTGTAAAAAAGTAAAGTGTGGTTCAATTATTATCGAGTGTCACTGTCTGTGTCTCATGGAGTTTGTGCAGATGTCTACACCTTTGCAACGCTGCTGACGCATGTGTGATGTCACTTGAACTAGGAGGCAGTGGCATCTGACCTTGCTGAGGCGAGGTTGTGACAAAAGTGTTCTCCAAGTTAATAGTTGTATTTTGGTGCTGGGTGCAGGTGTTGCAAATGTGAAGCATGGTGCTGGATGGGAAATGAGCCAGTTGTGATGCCCGGTGAAGCTGGGATATGAGTGACATAATAATGTGTCTTGCGGGACTGACATTTAGTCGCTTTGGTCGGAACCATATTTGGAAAATCCCAATGCACAGGTGCTAAAACATGAGGTAAACCTTGATCCCGCAGTCCACTGGCAGATGAATGACAAAACAGAATGAGTGGTATGGTGGGGGCCATTGTTGTTCAACTGTAACAGCACTGTGAGAGGCATCCATATGATTCAGGTCAGTAACACGAGTGTCATGTAATGTTCATGATGACTAGCACTGGAACACATGATGTTTTGTTCTGTGCAAAAGTAGAAGGCACGTAGATCAATGTTTGTTATGCTGGCATGTGGCCATTGTTTACTGTGATCTTATGCTTCACCTTTGTCTGAAGTACCAGGAATAGATGTGCTTGGTGTCAAATCTGGAGTGTATATCATGAAGTCACTTGGTAAATTTAACACTCATCATGCCCCCACCCTCCCCCCCCCCCCCTGCATATCAGCGGTGGTGATGCGAGTATGGTCCAAAGATGTGGTAAACAATGTAGACATTGTCACTATGTCATTCTGTGTTGTAGTATCATCCAAGGCTTGGCAGATATTTAGCAATTTTCCACACGAAATGTTCGTGGAATCCACAAGCACATGTTGTCAACATTGGCAAAGAAACAGTGACGTTGTGCTATTAGTAACAGCAGCATTCTCAGTGCCATAACTGATGTGGCATATTTTCAGCTTAACAGCAAAATCATGGCATGACACAGATATTTGGGGTCACCACTGTGAGAAATGAGTTACAGGTGGTGTGATAGCAGAACAGTGACACAGCCTAGAGATAGGATTTCCACATTATTTATTAGTAAGTGTAATATACGTAACTTGTGTAATCATTACTAGGGTACATACTAACTCCCACTGCCTAACAGGGCAGTAATCCTCCTTTTACCATGTCAGAGATGTATGTGTTTCCTTTTCTGAAGAAGGCTTTAGCTGAAGTTAAACGTGTAACAGACTTTCTGTTGTGCCTGTCTGCAACTCAGTGTGTCATCTTTATGGTGAGTAGCAATGTATTTCTTCTTTATATTACTGAATATGTCAGATAGTATAAAGCTCTGTTTTTTTTTTAAATGTGAAGGCAGACAAACAAATGACAAATAATAAGTTAACTTTAAAATATAAATGAATGACAAAGGCAATGAGGTCAATTGGTAAGGTAGAATTAGGCATCAGAGTTAGTAACCAAATACCAAAGGTCTTATAAAAACTTCACAAATTTGGTATAGATAGTGGATGATAAAGCAAGCATAAGTTATACCAGTATTCAATAAAAGCGGAAACATAACATGGAAACTAACATTATATTTCTATTCTTCCAACACTGTGGAAAGTGTTAAAGAAAGATTACAGATTTTGCTGAAAAATATGATATTACTGTAAGTAACCAGATCAGAATGCAACAAGGAAATAACACTGGATTCATTGCACAGATTTGTTGCAAATACAACCAAAGGCAAAGAGTACTTGTCATCTCAGCTGCAATGAATTTTTACTCTAAATGAATTAGCCCACAGTAGTGCAAGGTATGTCTCAAGCTCCACTGCAGCCAACCCTATTACTAATACACAAAGACTTACTCATTAATATTGATTATCCTATCACAACTGTTTAAAGATGACAATTTCTTAAAAGTTTTACCTGATTGTGCAAAAATAATTGTGAGCTTTATTGTGGGTGCCCCCAATGCTATACAATAAAAAACTAGAACCAGTTAAACAGGTTTACACTGCACATGTGGACTTTTCTACACAGTTAGTTAGTTGCACCAATCTCACGGTAACCATTATGATTTGGAACATGTCTAGTGCATAAGAAATGCACATGTGAATGACAGTTTAAAAAAAGAGAGAGAGAGAGAGCATAAAATTATTACTACCTACCCCATTACCTTAAATGGCACAAAATGTATATATTACACCTACAGATTTATTTATTCCTGTTCAAGAATTCATCTATGATATAGAAGGAGTTCTCAAGGAGATATGATTTCAATTTATTTTTAAAAGTCTTACTGCTGTCTGTCAGATATTTTATTTCATCTGGTAATTAATCAAAAAGTTTTACAGCAGCATATTTTACCCCTTTCTGTGCCAAAGATAGGTTAAGTAGAGGATAGTGTAAGTCTTTCTTTCTTTTGGTATTATAATCAGGAATGTCCATGTTGTTTTTAAACTGGTCCATGTTGTTGAGAACAAATTTCATTACTGAGAAATGTACTGTGAGACTGCTGTAAGAATTCCTAACCTTTTAATGATATGCCTACAAGATGTGTGACTATGAGCCCCACACATTATTCTAACCACATTCTTTTGAGCAGTGAATATTTTTTGCCTAAGTGTTGAGTTACCCCAAAATATTATTCTGTATTACATCGGGGAGTGAAAGTATGCAAAGTATGTTAGCTTGCTAATTTCTACACTCCTGGAAATGGAAAAAAGAACACATTGACACCGGTGTGTCAGACCCACCATACTTGCTCCGGACACTGCGAGAGGGCTGTACAAGCAATGATCACACGCACGGCACAGCGGACACACCAGGAACCGCGGTGTTGGCCGTCGAATGGCGCTAGCTGCGCAGCATTTGTGCACCGCCGCCGTCAGTGTCAGCCAGTTTGCCGTGGCATACGGAGCTCCATCGCAGTCTTTAACACTGGTAGCATGCACGTCCACAGCGTGGACGTGAACCGTATGTGCAGTTGACGGACTTTGAGCGAGGGCGTATAGTGGGCATGCGGGAGGCCGGGTGGATGTACCGCCGAATTGCTCAACACGTGGGGCGTGAGGTCTCCACAGTACATCGATGTTGTCGCCAGTGGTCGGCGGAAGGTGCACGTGCCCGTCGACCTGGGACCAGACCACAGCGACGCACGGATGCACGCCAAGACCGTAGGATCCTACGCAGTGCCGTAGGGGACCGCACCGCCATTTCCCAGCAAATTAGGGACACTGTTGCTCCTGGGGTATCGGCGAGGACCATTCGCAACCGTCTCCATGAAGCTGGGCTACGGTCCCGCACGCCGTTAGGCCGTCTTCCGCTCACGCCCCAACATCGTGCAGCCCGCCTCCAGTGGTGTCGCGACAGGCGTGAATGGAGGGACGAATGGAGACGTGTCGTCTTCAGCGATGAGAGTCGCTTCTGCCTTGGTGCCAATGATGGTCGTATCCGTGTTTGGCGCCGTGCAGGTGAGCGCCACAATCAGGACTGCATACGACCGAGGCACACAGGGCCAACACCCGGCATCATGGTGTGGGGAGCGATCTCCTACACTGGCCGTACACCACTGGTGATCGTCGAGGGGACACTGAATAGTGCACGGTACATCCAAACCGTCATCGAACCCATCGTTCTACCATTCCTAGACCGGCAAGGGAACTTGCTGTTCCAACAGGACAATGCACGTCCGCATGTATCCCGTGCCACCGAACGTGCTCTAGAAGGTGTAAGTCAACTACCCTGGCCAGCAAGATCTCCGGATCTGTCCCCCATTGAGCATGTTTGGGACTGGATGAAGCGTCGTCTCACGCGGTCTGCACGTCCAGCACGAACGCTGGTCCAACTGAGGCGCCAGGTGGAAATGGCATGGCAAGCCGTTCCACAGGACTACATCCAGCGTCTCTACGATCGTCTCCATGGGAGAATAGCAGCCTGCATTGCTGCGAAAGGTGGATATACACTGTACTAGTGCCGACATTGTGCATGCTCTGTTGCCTGTGTCTATGTGCCTGTGGTTCTGTCAGTGTGATCATGTGATGTATCTGACCCCAGGAATGTGTCAATAAAGTTTCCCCTTCCTGGGACAATGAATTCACGGTGTTCTTATTTCAATTTCCAGGAGTGTATATCCCAAAATTAGCAATTATTCTGATTGCAAAAGTAGCTGAACTTAATCACTTTAGGAGGTCCAAAATATAAATTTTCCAATTAAGATTCTCATCTATATGTACACCCAAAAACTTAGTATGCTCTACCCTGGCTACTGACTTCATTCTTGAGTTATATTTACTGAAGGAACTGTACTCCTTGCAGTAGAAAAAAACGGGATGATTTTTTTTTTTTTTTTTTTTTTCCAAAGTTCAGAGCAAGCCCACTCACAGAAAACCGATCAATAACTTTTCCAAAGACATTATTTGTACTTATTGGAGTTTCTTTTACTGGATTAATAATGATGCTTGTATCATCAGCAAAGTGTCAGTTTAGATTCTTGTTTCAGATAAGAGAGGAGGTCATTCACAAATATCAAGAACAGATGGGGACCCATGATTGAACTCTCTGGAAAACCTAACTTAATTTCACCCCAGTTCGATGAAGTGAGAAACTTCCTTAAATCATTTAAACCATATAAAGAAACTTTTGGCTTCATGTTCTGTAGGTATGACTTAAACCACTCATATGCTGTTCCATTTATACCACATTGTTGTTGTGGTCTTGAGTCCAGATACTGGTTTGATGCAGCTCTCCATGCTACTCTCTCCTGTGCAAGCTTCTTCATCTCCAAGTACCTACTGCAACCTACATCCTTCTGAATCTGCTTAGTGTATTCATCTCTTGGTCTCCCTCTACGATTTTTACCCTCCATGCTGCCCTCCAATACTAAACTGATGATCCCTTGATGCCTCGGAAAATTTATACCATAGAATAATTTCTGTAACATAATGTTACAATTCACTCAATCAAAGTCTTTGGACAAGTCACAAAAAATCTCTGTTGGTGTCATTTTACTATTTAAAGACTGTTATGTGGCCAGTGAAATAGTATATTGCTGTCTCAGTGGAACAGCATTTTTGAAATCCAAAGTGTGATTTACTAAGTATCCCATTACTGCTGCCATGGCTATCCACTCTTGAGTACATTACTTGTTCAACAGTTTTTGAAAATGCTGTGAGCAAGGATACTGGCCAGTAATTATTGACATCTGTGGTGTCCCCTTTTTTGTAGAGGGGCTTGACAATGGCATATTTTAACCTGTCTTGGAAAATACCTTGTGTTAGTGATGCATTACAGATGTGACTCAGCACATCAGCCGTAACTGCTCCACATTGTTTTAATATCTTGTTAGAGATGCCATCTACTCCAACAGAACGTTTATTTTTTAAAGATTTCATGATTTTTCCTTATTTCATAATAGGTTCTTAGATGAAAATTAATCTGACTAGGATTTCTCAAAACTGACTCTTCCATGTACTGATTGGCTTTCACCTACACTTAAGAAATGGTTGTTAAATACATTAGCTACTTGTGTACTGCTGGTTAAGATAGTCTCATTCTCTTTAATAGTAATACTATCTACCCCAGTGGTTACTTTTCCTGTCTCTCTTCAAACGACATTCCATACTGGTTTGATTTTATTGCCTAGTTGTTAAGTTCATCTCTAATATACATATTTTTTGATTTTATGACTACTTTCTCAGTATGTTGCAATAACGTTTATAGTGTAAAATTACTTCTAGGTCTTTACTAATTCTTTCTGCCTCATACAATTTTCTTTTCCTTTCCTGTAGTGATCCAAGGTTTCTTTGAAAACTGTTTGGTGTTACATGTAGGGTGATTCATGAAGATATGCAAATATTGTAATATGTTATTCTACAAGTAAAACTAGACAAAAAAGTTCTTATAAACATAGGTCCACAAATGTTTAGATACACAGTTATGGCTAATAAAAGATTTTGCCTGAAATTTAGTAACTTCGCTGGTGTGAAGCCATCGCAAAACAGTACGAGGTTAAAGTAAAGCATTTATTTTGTGGTGAATCTAATAAAACATGTCCCAGATGTGTATCTACAGTAGTTTTCAGAACATCCAGAGAAGCAAAGACATACTTTCGTAAAATTTTTAATTTATTAACTACTTGGCCTGATTTGCTATTTAAATTCCAGACAGTTGCACAAAGTTTTCAACAGAATTTGAAATGCATCCCTATTTCATAAATAATCTACAAACTACAACAGTTACTATGTGGTTTCACTTAAATACACTGTTGTTACTATGTTCTTTCACTGAACAATTCAGAAAAATAACTCGTTTTAAGGTTAGGAAATGAAACAGCTCACTAACGATTGCCAATAATGACATAAACATTTCTACATTCTTAATGGAAAGTAAAAAAATTCAGTTGTATAATAATCTTTGTTTCTCTGAATGTTATGGAAAACTACTACAGATACACATCTGGGACATATTTTATTAGATTCACCAGACCAATAACAACAAAATAAATGGAAATAGTGCTTTAGATTAACCTCGTACAGTTTTGTGATGGATTCATATTAGTGAAGTTGCTGAATTTCAGGCAAAATCTTTTATTAGCTCTAACTCCATAATTAAACATTTGTGGACCTATGTTTATACGAATTTTTTTTTATAGTTTTACTTGTAGAATAACATATTAAAATATTTGCATATCTTCATGAATCACCCTGCAGATACCGGGTTGACCAGCCTTACACTTATACTTAATGGTTTCTGAACTGTACACCCTGCTCAGTTTGTAAGTTAATCAGTTGTGCATCATGGACTGATAATCCATTTATCACAGGGTAGGCATGTGTTAGTTGTACACCTTCTAGCCGCACAAATACATTATCTATTGGAGTGCTACTGTGCCAGCCTGAGTGGCTGTGCAGTTCTAGGCGCTACAGTCTGGAGCCGAGCGACCGCTATGGTCGCAGGTTCGAATCCTGCCTCAGGCATGGATGTGTGTGATGTCCTTAGGTTAGTTAGGTTCAATTAGTTCTAAGTTCTAAGCGACTGATGACTTCAGAAGCTAAGTCACATAGTGCTCAGAGCCATTTGAGTGCTACTGTCTTCAGCTATACATGGAGAGAAATTGATCACTGATACTAATTTATATGCCATTAATAACACCTCTAGTTCACTTTTCCTATATCATGATTGCTTAGAAAGTTTCCATTGAGATCACCACTTCTTCTTTTTGTTTGACAGACAGCATAATATGGAGTCAAATTTTTTTATGAATAGTTCCCAATTCCCTAATGGGGACCTGTACACTATTGCTAATATCAGCACTACGTTATCTAGCTGTAGTTCACATGCACAATCTTCAAAGTTCTGATTAATGCAAAATTTGCTTACTTCTACGGTTTTATATTTATACCATTGTTTTGTGTAAAGGGCAACTCCTTTATCCATACTAGATCTGCAAGTGTAAGATGCTACATTATACCCATGTATACTGACACTTCCCATCCCCACAGTTACATGGTGTTCAGACAGACAAAGAATATCAATCTCATTCTTATTTTTCAGTTCATCTACACAAACTAACAGCTCATCTACTTTTTTTATTCTCCTGATATTCTGACAAAGTAAATTGATACTACCCTTAGCTTTATCCATATTTACTCTACATGAAGCTTCCTTTATTCTATTTTTCTTGATTATTGTCTGTCTGGACTTAGGCTTTGACCTAAAAAAACCTCTCTGCCTGGTCCCATTAACCACAGGGGCCATCCCTTGTGTGACTGTGGCCCCCTGCTAATAGAGAAGCTAACTTATCTTTCCCTTTCCTATTTAGGTGCAGGCCATGAGTATTGTATCCCGCGTACCAGTAGCATCAACTGGAACAACACTCATGTGAGATTTTGCTGGTGTCTGCAGCATCCTGTTCAGCTCAGTGTTAACATGCCATTCCTGTCAATCGTTCCCTAATTCTCTCCCTGAAACTCTTTACAACCTCTGGTTCTTTAAGTTTATCCAGGTACCATCTCCTTAAATTCCCACCTTTTTGCAGTTTCTTCAGTTTTGATATACAATTCATAACCAATAGATTGTGGTCAGAGTCCACATCTGCCCCTGGAAATATCTTACAATTTAAAACCTGGTTCCAAATTTTCTGTCCTACCACTATATAATCTATCTGAAACCTTCCAGTATCTCCAGGTAACCGGCCGCAGTGGCCGAGCGGTTCTAGGTGCTTCAGTCCGGAACCGTGCGACTGCTACGGTCACAGGTTCGAATCCTGCCTCGGGCATGGATGTGAGTGATGTCCTTAGGTTAGTTAGGATTAAGTAGTTTTAAGTTCTAGGGGACTGATGACCTCAGATGTTAAGTCCCATAGTGCTCAGAGCCATTTGAACCATTTTTTGACCTCAGATGTTAAGTCCCATAGTGCTCAGAGCCATTTGAACAATTTATCTCCAGGTGTCTTCCATGTATACAACCTTTTCTCATAATTCTTGAACCAAGTGTTAGCTTTGATTAGGTTTTGTTCTGTGCAAAATTCTACCAGGGCTTCCTCTTTCATTTCTTACCATCATTCCATATTCACCTACTACGTTTCCTTCTCTTCCTTTTCCAAGTATCGAATTCCAGTCACCCATGACTATTAAATTTTCATCTCCCTTCACTATATGAATAATTTCTTTTATCTCATCATACATTTCATCAATCTCTTCGTCATCTGCGGAGCTAGTTGGCATATGAACTACAAGGGCGATGTACTTGAGGACAATATTAGGGAAATGGAAGAGGATGTAGATGAAGATGAATATGATACTGTGTGAAGAGTTTGACAGAGCACTGAAAGACCTAAGTCGAAACAAGGCCCCAGGAGTAGACAACATTCCATTAGAACTACGGACAGCCTTGGGAGAGCCAGTCCTGACAAAACTCTACCATCTGGTGAACAAGATGTATGAGGCAGGCGAAATACCCTCGGACTTCAAGAAGAATATAATAATTCCAATCACAAAGAAAGCAGGTGTTGACAGATGTGAAAATTACCGAACTATCAGTTTAATAAGTCACAGCTGCAAAATACTAACGCAAATTCTTTAGAGACGAATGGAAAAACTGGTAGAAGCCGACCTGGGGAAGATCAGTTTGGATTCCGTAGAAATGTTGGAACACGTGAGGCAATACTGACCTTACAACTTATCTTAGAAGCTAGATTAAGGAAAGGCAAACCTACGTTTCGAGGATTTGTAGACTTAGAGGAAGCTTTTGACAATGTTGACTGGAATACTCTCTTTCAAATTCTGAAGATGGCAGGGGTAAAATACAGGGAACAAAAGGCTATTTACAATTTGTACAGAAACCAGATGCAGGTAAAAGAGTCGAGGGACATGAAAGGGAAGCAGTGGTTGGAAATGGAGTGAGACAGGGTTGTAGCCTCTCCCTGATGTTATTCAATCTGTATATTGAGCAAGCAGTGAAGGAAACAAAGGAAAAGTTCGGAGTCGGTTTTAAAATCCATGGAGAAGAAATAAAAACTTTGAGGTTTGCCAATGACATTGTAATTCTGTCAGAGACAGCAAAGGACTTGGAAGAGCAGTTGAACGGAATGGATAGTGTCTTGAAAGGAGGATATAAGATGAACATCAACAAAAGCAAAACGAGGATAATGGAATGTAGCCGAATTAAGTCGGGTGATGCTGAGGGAATTAGATTAGGAAATAAGACACTTAAAGTAGTAAAGGAGTTTTGCTATTTGGGGAGAAAAATTACTGATGAAGGTCGAAGTAGAGAGGATATAAAATGTAGACTGGCAATGGCAAGGAAAGCGTTTCTGAAGAAGAGAAATTTGTTAGCATCAAGTATAGATTTAAGTGTCAGGAAGTCGTTTCTGAAAGTATTTGTATGAACTGTAGCCATGTATGGAAGTGAAACATGGACGATAAATAGTTTGGAGAAGAAGAGAATAGAATCTTTCGAAATGTGGTGCTACAGAAGAATGCTGAAGACTAGATGGGTAGATCACATAACTAATGAGGAGGTACTGAATAGAACTGGGGAGAAGAGGAGTTTGTGGCACAACTTGACTAGAAGAAGGGATCAGTTGGTAGGACATGTTCTGAGGCATCAAGGGATCACCAATTTAGTATTGGAGGGCAGCGTCGAGGGTAAAGATCGTAGAGGGAGACCAAGAGATGAATACACTAAGCATATTCAGAGGGATGTATGTTGCAGTAGGTACTGGGAGATGAAGAAGCTTGCACAGGATAGAGTAGCATGGAGAGCTGCATCAAACCAGTCTCAGGACTGAAGACCACAACAACAACAACATCTAACTATAACCTATCCATTCCCCTTTTTAAATTTTCTAACCTACCTGCCGGATTAATGGATCTGACATTCCACACTCCGATCTAAAGAATGCCAGTTTTCGTTCTCCTGATAACGACGTCCTCCTGAGTAGTCCCCTCCTGGAGATCCGAATGAGGGAATATCTTACCTTCGGAGTATTTTACCCAAGAGGTAATGCCCTTGGGAAAAATTGCGGCTGTAGTTTCCCCTTGCTTTCAGCCCTTCGCAGTACCAGCACAGCAAGGCCGTTTTGGTTGGTGTTACAAGGCCAGATCAGTCAATCATCCAGACTGTTGCCCCTGCAACTACTGAAAAGGCTGCTGCCCATCTTCAGGAACCACACGTTTGCCTGGCCTCTGAACAGATACCCCTCCATTGTGGTTTCACCTACGGTACGGCTATCTGTGTCGCTGAGGCACACAAGACTCCCCACCAACTGGAAGGCATATGGCATATGGCATATGGCATATGGAATTATTTTCTGGGGAAATCAACCTCTTGCAAAGAAAATATTCATTGCTCAGAAGCGTGTTGTAAGAGTGATGTCTGGTGTAGATCCTAGATGCAGCTGCAGAAGCCTATTCCGGAATCTGGGAATTCTTACAACTACTTCTCAATATATATACTCACTTATGTGTTTCATAAGTAAAAACACTGATTTATACAAATGTAACAGTGAATACCATCAGTATAACACAAGGAGGAAACATGATTTCCACACTGAAGGTAAAAATTTGAAGATTGTGCAGAAGGGTGTACAGTCCTCTGGTATAAAGATATTTAATGCTCTTCCTCCAGAAATCAAATGTGAAATTGCCAACAAATCTACATTTAAAGAGCTTCTGAGGCAATTTCTTTTAGCCATGTCATTTTACAGTTTGGAAGAGTTTATGAAACACAGTGAGAAACGGCCTTAAAATAAGATGTATTATCATATAAATTGAACATTAAGCTGAACATTCTTGTCACGTATGTAACTCTTTTAGTGTTAACTGCTTATATTTAACAGTCTGGGTTATATGACCTTTTCAGGTTTAATTTACTTTGTTTTATACCTGTAATCTGTAGGTCTAAGGATTCTCATTCCATTATATTGTGTTATGGATCATTGTAGTGGTTAAGTAACTTTATATTCTTTACCTGTAAACATAGTGTACAAGTACTTGTCATTGACAATGTAAAAATTGACACACACTACATCCATGTGAAATTGTCACAGTTGGATCCATGGTGTAAGAAATAAATAAATAAATAAATAAATATGGTTCATGGGGGGGGGGGGGAGGTCCATTTCATATCTTTACAAATCATTAGGTCCAGATATTCGTATGGTTGACTGGTTTCAGTTGGGACTCACTGGCATGTTGTCATAGGATACTACGTTTTTTTCGTTTTTTGAGGTGCAGAATTATACATTTCTGCACATTTATACCAAGTTGCTAGTCTTTGCACCACTTGAAATTTTTTCAAGACCTGACTGAATATTTGTGCAGTTTTTTTTCCAGATATTATTTCATTATACACTCCTGGAAATGGAAAAAAGAACACATTGACACCGGTGTGTCAGACCCACCATACTTGCTCCGGACACTGCGAGAGGGCTGTACAAGCAATGATCACACGCACGGCACAGCGGACACACCAGGAACCGCGGTGTTGGCCGTCGAATGGCGCTAGCTGCGCAGCATTTGTGCACCGCCGCCGTCAGTGTCAGCCAGTTTGCCGTGGCATACGGAGCTCCATCGCAGTCTTTAACACTGGTAGCATGCCGCGACAGCGTGGACGTGAACCGTATGTGCAGTTGACGGACTTTGAGCGAGGGCGTATAGTGGGCATGCGGGAGGCCGGGTGGACGTACCGCCGAATTGCTCAACACGTGGGGCGTGAGGTCTCCACAGTACATCGATGTTGTCGCCAGTGGTCGGCGGAAGGTGCACGTGCCCGTCGACCTGGGACCGGACCGCAGCGACGCACGGATGCACGCCAAGACCGTAGGATCCTACGCACTGCCGTAGGGGACCGCACCGCCACTTCCCAGCAAATTAGGGACACTGTTGCTCCTGGGGTATCGGCGAGGACCATTCGCAACCGTCTCCATGAAGCTGGGCTACGGTCCCGCACACCGTTAGGCCGTCTTCCGCTCACGCCCCAACATCGTGCAGCCCGCCTCCAGTGGTGTCGCGACAGGCGTGAATGGAGGGACGAATGGAGACGTGTCGTCTTCAGCGATGAGAGTCGCTTCTGCCTTGGTGCCAATGATGGTCGTATCCGTGTTTGGCGCCGTGCAGGTGAGCGCCACAATCAGGACTGCATACGACCGAGGCACACAGGGCCAACACCCGGCATCATGGTGTGGGGAGCGATCTCCTACACTGGCCGTACACCACTGGTGATCGTCGAGGGGACACTGAGTAGTGCACGGTACATCCAAACCGTCATCGAACCCATCGTTCTACCATTCCTAGACCGGCAAGGGAACTTGCTGTTCCAACAGGACAATGCACGTCCGCATGTATCCCGCACCACCCAACGTGCTCTAGAAGGTGTAAGTCAACTACCCTGGCCAGCAAGATCTCCGGATCTGTCCCCCATTGAGCATGTTTGGGACTGGATGAAGCGTCGTCTCACGCGGTCTGCACGTCCAGCACGAACGCTGGTCCAACTGAGGCGCCAGGTGGAAATGGCATGGCAAGCCGTTCCACAGGACTACATCCAGCATCTCTACGATCGTCTCCATGGGAGAATAGCAGCCTGCATTGCTGCGAAAGGTGGATATACACTGTACTAGTGCCGAAATTGTGCATGCTCTGTTGCCTGTGTCTATGTGCCTGTGGTTCTGTCAGTGTGATCATGTGATGTATCTGACCCCAGGAATGTGTCAATAAAGTTTCCCCTTCCTGGGACAATGAATTCACGGTGTTCTTATTTCAATTTCCAGGAGTGTAGATAACTTCGTCATCTGCAAAAAGTATGCGGTTACTATTAACATTGCCTCCAAGATCATTAATGTACAACATGAAAACCGAGGTGTAACATACCAGGCGTCAGTGTCGTGTCACGTTACAGCTTTGACAGCCACGACGCCGCGTCGTCTTATGTAATACTCCTAAAACAGATTGCCCGGCCATGCAGGTGAGCGCGGAGCGACAGGATGTTGCCGGGAATTTCCGACAAGGGGAGAGTGGTGGAACCAGTGAACTGCCAGCGCACACGGAAAAAAATCGCAAGTTGTCTGACAGAAACGAAAGTTGGTAGGCGCGTTTCTACATCTGCAAGATGGTGTACACTCAAGTTTAGAGCCAGTTGCGTAAGAGTAGCGCTATTAGCGCCACTACGAGGACGCAAATCAGGTTTGCTTTAAATACACGCTGTAACGGTCGCGAACGCTAGTTACCTTTGAGACTGGACGTGGTCGGTTGATGTTAAAGAATGCCTTTGGCGCAAAAAGATGCCATTATAAACAACGATGTCGTCTAATAGGGGTACGGATAGCCGGTTGTTCCTTCTGAGATGTCGCATAAAGTTTTAGTAGGAATGCCGCCACTGTACATGACTGCTGGGAACGACGGCCACGAGAATGTACGGCCGCAAGAGGACTGGGCTCCGGAGGGTGACGTGGCACTACCGAGAGGCAAGACCACCGTAGTCGGCATATGGCACTGGCGTATCGTTCTGCATCTGCAGCAGCAATCTGAGGAGCAATTGGCAGCACAAAAAAAAAAAAAAAAAAAAAAAAAAAAAAAAATAAAATAAAAAGTGGTTCAAATAGCTCTGAGCACTATGGGATTTAACTGCTGAGGTCATCAGTCCCCTAGAACTTAGAACTACTTAAACCTAACTAACCTAAGAACATCACACACATCCATGCCCGAGGCAGGATTCGAACCTGCGACCGCAGCGGTCCCGCCGTTCCAGACTGTAGTGCCTAGAACCGCTCGGCCACTCCAGCCACTCGGCCACTCCAGCCGGCTCAGTTGGCACCACGGTGACAAATCGGTTACTTGAAGGACAACTCCGAGTCAGACGTCCTGTAGCGTGCATCCGTTGACCCCAAACATCCGCCATTTGCGACTGCAGTGGTGCCACTCGTGAGCTCAGTGAAGGACAGGGTGGAGGTCTGACGTGTTTTATGATGAATGCTGGTTCTGCCTCGGTGCCAGTGCTGGCCGTGTTTTGGTTAGGAGCAGGCCACTTGAGGGTCTATTATCAACCTTTCTGCGTGCTGGATACACTGTAACCTAGACTTACAGTCTGGGGTGCGATTTCTTACTACAGCAGGACCACTCCCATTGTTATCCCATGTACACTGACTGCAAATTTCTACACCAGTCTGTTGTGCTGCCATTCATGAACAGCTTTCCGGGTGGTGTTTTCCGACAGCATAACGCTCGCTCACATACTGCTGGTGTAACCCAACATGCTCTACAGAACGTTGACCGGTTGCGTTGGCCTGTTCGATTACCAGATCTGTCTCCAGTGAGCACATGTGGGTCACGATAGGATTACAACTCCAGGGTCATCCACAACCAGCATTAATTTTCCGTCTATTGACTGACCAAGTGCAATAGGTGTGTAGCTGTGTCCCATGAACTGACATCCGGCACCTGAACAACACAATACATACACGTTTGCAAACCTGCATTCAACATTCTGGCGGTTACACCGTTTATTAGTGTACCTACCTGTCACATTTGGAATGGCTTATCTCTCGCGTACGTTACCTAGTGATCTTGCAAAGTTAACAACTTAAATATGTTACCTGGACGAGTGTTTTCCAGGTACTTCCTTACTCTTTTGCTGTCGCCATTTTTTCGTCAGTGTATTTATTGAAGGAGATTTGATTGAATTAGTAAGGCGCTAGGAATCTATGCAGTCTAACTGAATTTCTTTCCACTACACGACCCTTTTGATAAATGATAGGCATTCTGCAACTGCTCTCCTCCCTCTGATAGAACAATTATTTCTGATTTCATCTGTAATATTGTGGGTAGTAGTATCCTGTGTAGATAGGCGTCCACAAAAGCCGGGTCAGTGGGGGCACATGCAAGGGTGCCCTTGTGGTGGTTTGTAGCGGGGGTGGGGCTAGACTGGGGGATATTTTGGAAGACTTAGTATTTAGGAAGACTAATGGCAGCTTGTGATTGCGCCAATGGCATCTCAGATGCGTTGTTGCAATGTCACAATATCAGGAAATGCTGTTTTCTACACAGTATCTTTCACATATCCCAAAAGAAAGGGAGCCATGGAATTGGACCGTCTCTGCCAATCCACCTGTTGGGGAAGATTTCATTTAGAAAATCGCGGACTTATAGAGGCCTGTGAGGGAGAGCGCCGTCTTGCTGAAAGATGATAGTGTCTTGCATATCCTCTATCAGGAGAACGGCGTAATTCATCAAGGTAAACATACCCACTTACAATGCTTTCAAGGAAGAAAAATGGGCCAATCACTCGAACACACATTAATCCAAACCACACATTAACCTTGGGACTGTCCCAACGACATAAGGATTTTCTGATCCCCGGGATACAGATATTATAGCGGTTAACTGAGCTACAAACATGAAATGTAGCCTCATAGGAAGAACAAACACCCGTCAAGAAATCGTCCTCATCCAAAAGGCTCAGCATGCCCACTGCAAATTGTTCATGTTTCGGGTGATCTTCTGGTTGTAGTGCGTTAACAATTTGGACCTTTAAGGCGTACAATTTACGATATTCGCGAACCATTTTATGCACAGTACTTTTCGGAAATTGAAGCTCCCACATAGCTTGTCTAATCTATTTCTGTTTCGACCTCGTAAATGCGATTTGAGCTGTCTGCACAGTATCCTTCGAAGCCTGCTTATGTTCGTCCGTTTCTGAAGCGACCTAGTTCCTAAAAAAGTTTTCATTCATATTCTGATTAAATTGACATAAGATGCTTTCTTTCCATAATGGGACACAAACTTTCACTCCACAGTAATCAGTGATTTGGTTTCTAATAGCCACACAACACGCTGAGGTTTCTCTTGGGAGGAAGCCATTTTTACTAGTATATAGCTCACAGCGCTCCTTGTTATGAATGTATTGAATGAGAGACAGCTGTACAGAAACTTCATGGGTTCGCTTGTAGACCTGTAACAAAAAGCACTCATTACAATCATAGATAATTAATATTTAATCTTGAAATCAGGGTAAACTTTTACGGACACCCTGTGTTATAATTCTTTACTGAAATTTGCGCATTATTTGTGTCGTTGCTATCGTGGTATAGTTTCTTCGCGCTCCAGCATGTTCACACACTTAGAGCCAGTGAGCTACAATTTGCATACATGTATTATATACCTTAGGTATTATCGCAGGTATTATTGCATTGACTGAGTATTGGAAAATTCAGCATCTGCGAATGGAATATTTTTTATTCTATATGTTCATCACCCACCGTTAGGAACGGCCTGGCCCGAAACAAGAATAACGAATTAGCGGCCGCGCGGGGTAGCCGTGTAGTCTGGGGCGCCTTGAAACGGTTTGCGCGGATTCCCCCGTCGGAGGTTCGAGTGCTCCCTCGGGCATGGGTGTGTGTGTTGTTCTTGGTGTAAGTTTAAGTTAGATTAAGTAGTGTCTAAGCCCAGGGACCGATGACCTCAGCAGTGTAGTTCAAAATGGCTCTGAGCGCTATGGGACTTAACTTCTGAGGTCATCAGTCCCCTAGAACTTAAAACTACTTAAACCTAACTAACCTAAGACCATCACACACGTCAATGCCCGAGGCAGGATTCGAACCTGCGACCGTAGGGGTCGCGCGGCTCCAGACTGTAGCGCCTAGAACCGCTCGGACACTACGGCCGGCAGCAGTTTAGTCCCATAGGAACTTACCACATGTATAGCCAATAGCATTTCACGACATATGGGTCGGGTAAGTGACGTTCCTCGCTTGCTACTTTGGAGACTTCATATGGGATTACATTGCATTTGTTGTTTCTATAAGTTGGTTGTTATGACAGTAAGCTGTTTCATGCCAATGGTGCATTGAAGATTTATCACAAACGGCACTCATTGTACGATTAGTCACAATTAAATGTCAGTTAATAACACATCAGCGGTAAAAAGCCTTTAGGAAATCCTCGGATGAATGATACTACCGCAGGGAATTGTGGTTGGAGACAGGTAGTTACGGTGTAGGAGGAAGGACGTTTGCATCCTGCTACGTGCTAATATTTTTACCGATTTTCGCGTTTGTAACAGATTCTGCTTCATTCTTATAGAAGCATGTTCTGCAATATTCGGTGTTATTTACATGGAAGAGCGTGCTCTCTCAGGAATAAGTTTCTTCGATTTTGTGACTTCAGACTGATTAAAAAACGAAAGATGAAAGTCCTGCAAACGAAACTACCAGCAATGATATTTGTATTGTGGCCTGTTGCGAATACTTTGCTGTTCATTCCGAATAAGTCAAAATTTCCAAGGATAGGCATGAAACTGAGAGGACAGCTTAAATTGCTGCGAGTCAGATAAGCGGCAGTGACATTTATACTCTTCCTTGTCACAAATATTTAGCTGCGATAGAATTTTATCAGCAACAATTTCGTAAACTCTTCAGTGAAGACAAATATCGCACCACACAGTGTGTGGTAATGAACTTTGTGCAAAATAGAGAACGGACATTGTAGTTATCATGTCTGGTAGTGATTTGTGTCATAACTTTTATACTTCACATTTTACGTCTCGCTAAATGATCATTTAATGGCAAACAACACTATTCACCAAGACAACTATAAAACACACTGACTGCTAAAAATTACAAACAAAAGTTTTCGTTGAATACTTACAGTATGTGAACTTTCCAGAAGCACAACCCAGAAACACGAGCACTAAGATATTACAAATATGGTTCAAATTTTATTTCGCTACCTCTTTTCACAAAAATTTCTGCAGTGACAAAAATACCGTATTCCATGAATGATACGCTGACACATTGTTCCCGTAACGTTTCATAGAAAAACATTTTGCTTTTTTTAGTGTCCGCCAGAGCGCCCACAGGGCACCAAAGGTGGACCGCACACTCACTCATCTGAAACGAAGCAATGCTGTTGGCTGTCGCTACCCTCAAATGCTATTGGTTTGGGCTGAGCTGTGGCTAACGAAAAGTAGTTTTTTTCTGAAAAATGCTAGGAGGTAAAAATCATTACAACAGTGAAAATGTAACACAAACAAGGTGGAAGATGCTTCTGAGCACTGTAAAAGTACTTGCGAGAACTTCGTGCAATTACAAGTTCTTTGTAATGATTTAAACGCTGAGGAAGATCGTGGCATTTTCTGAAAGAATTGCAATTCAAGATTCCGAATATAACGCCCCCCCCACCCCCCACCCCCCCCACCCAAAAAAAACTAGAAATTTAATTATATTGCCATTTACTTAGTGGCCCGATTTAGGGGGATTTCAAATGCAACACAGGGGAAAATTGATATTTATGTATAAGTTAACGAAAGGTACTGTGGCTTCGCTCCTTTCAAAGATATATAGTATGGATTTCTCGTAGGCATTCGTATGTGTCTTTGTTGTCGAGGTATCGTCGCCATTCTTGCAGACGAATTAAAACAGCAGCCTATTATATTTTCAGCTGGTAGATTCGTTTCAGGTTCGAAAGTCATTACTTTCTTTTCATCATTTGACTGTGTATCCCTGAGAACTACGTGTTCGTTACTTGCATAACGGTTTGGAATACGTCTCCCAATACTAAATCAGTGTGCTGTTGGTGTGGTGCACTTGTCTGCTCTACTTTATACAAAAATTGAAATTCACTGATGTTTTTCCTTTGAACTCGAAAGTAACTGAAACATCGATAATAAAATCAGTAGCAACATTCCTGTAACAGTACCAAAATATATTTCATCTGCAGATCTATTTGAATTGGAGACGTTTTTGTTTGAAAAATAAGTCTCTTAAAATAGCTAACTTGTAATTTTCCTTTAATGCTTTAGAGCTGAGACGAAGTCATCTTTTAATGTCATGTATCAGTCTTTTCTATATTTTTATGCTGAGTTGTAGTTGATTTTTACCAAATAGTCAACGTGTTTTGAGTATTTCCTTGTTTCATACATAATGTGTTCATGATTGACAATGACGACTCACTTCTGGGAGAGAGAGAGAGAGAGAGAGCTCTGTTATGTGTACATAACATCGAATATTGGACAACATAATGCTGTTAAATTAATAAGGAAAATCCCACAATCTTTCAGAAACGCAAAGGCGAAAAAATAAAATTTTTGCTGATGGTAAGACGTGATCTAGAGTTTCCTAATTTGTAACTCCACGTCTATGCCAACTACTCCACTTTTTTCCAAGCTCTTATTTTCCTAAAATACAATGAATTAAAGTGATTAAAGGAACAAAGCAAATAAGGAACAATAACAATACTTTGAAAAAGAATGACTTTAACAGCAGCCACAGAATTCGTCACGTAATACACTTTTTAATGGTTGCTATTATCTTATACCCATTCATTCAAAACCAGTTTTAAGCTTGTTTCCAGACTTCCATTTGTGGTCTGAGTACTTGATAATTTTATGTAATTCACACTTGAGGTTACATGTGGAATGAACTTATGTCGTCATCTCCCAAATCGCTAATGGCTCACATTCTGTCCTATTAACCAATGAATGGCATTATTTTTTAGCCTGTGGCCTGCAGAGCAATGTTGGTACAAAACGGTTTGTCAAAGATCTTGTAAGAAAGCTAGCTGTTCTATATGACATTTCCAGTTATGTGTCTTGCCAGCACATGTAAATCTACGAGGGGCATTGATTAAATAATGCAAAACTTTTTTTTCTCGGCCAATTTCGGCTGAAAAAAAAAAACATGGAATTTGTTGTAGGAGGTCGTGGAATTCCCCGCGTTAGCCCGTATAGTTTCACGAAGAACCGACAGGAGCGGCGCTATACGTAGTCTTCAAAATGTCGTCTACAACGGGGGAGGTGCGTTCCAAGATGAGAGCTGTCATTCATTTTGTTTTGACGGAAAAGCACAGCATCGCAGATACAGATAAGTACTTGCAGAATGTCTTCCGATATTTGGCTGTGAACAAAAGCATGCCGAGTCGTTGGACGAGGTATCTGTCACCGTCGCAAGAAGGTCACTGAAACATGCCCGATATCCCACGTGCCGTCCGGTCGGACGTACCTGTGACTCCTTCAATGTTGAAACGAGCGGACACTCCCGTTCGAGGTGACCGACGGATCACAAACACCTAGCTGGACGTCTCTGTTCGTAGAGCTGACACACTCTTCCATCAGTTAAGGTACTCAGTGTTATGTGCCTGCTGGGTTCTTCGCAGCCTACAGAAGACCATTAAGAGCAACGAAGGACCATCTGTACGGAATTGCTTACGCATTACCAAGCTGTTCGTGAAGTCATTGATGCAACAAGACGTTGGTTCCGACGTCTATCAGTACAGTGGTACCATGTGAGCATACGGGCACTCCCAGTAAAGTAGTTGGTTCATATAATCTTCCGGACTATAACTTCGGGTAATGGTAACAGTTGCGCCGTGCAGGAAGCTCTCGAGAGAATACGGTTGATAATTAATGTAGTGGTTGAAAAATAAACCAACCTGTTGCAAAACAAAGATCTGTTAGCCCTTGACCTAGATAGATTTCGATATTTTTAAAAATATCTTCTCCAGGAGGAGTTGGCCTTGTTGCTTCACTGGATGGTACCTTAGATTACTTGAAGCCGAGCATGATGTACACGTGACTCCTGTAACAATTTTATGTTGATGAGAGCTTTTACCTGAGGGCATTTACTAGTGAGCACTCATTGTGAAGTACGATATGTGTAATCTGGGTGCTATGTAAAGCCATGGCTTGGGATAATGCTTGTTTTATCAATTCTTTATATATGACAAGAGCCGCTCGATTCTAATCTAAGGTGAAAAAGCCATGTAAAGGACTCTAGCTTTTGTACAACTGATGTCGAAAATACACTCCTGGAAATGGAAAAAAGAACACATTGACACCGGTGTGTCAGACCCACCATACTTGCTCCGGACACTGCGAGAGGGCTGTACAAGCAATGATCACACGCACGGCACAGCGGACACACCAGGAACCGCGGTGTTGGCCGTCGAATGGCGCTAGCTGCGCAGCATTTGTGCACCGCCGCCGTCAGTGTCAGCCAGTTTGCCGTGGCATACGGAGCTCCATCGCAGTCTTTAACACTGGTAGCATGCCGCGACAGCGTGGACGTGAACCGTATGTGCAGTTGACGGACTTTGAGCGAGGGCGTATAGTGGGCATGCGGGAGGCCGGGTGGACGTACCGCCGAATTGCTCAACACGTGGGGCGTGAGGTCTCCACAGTACATCGATGTTGTCGCCAGTGGTCGGCGGAAGGTGCACGTGCCCGTCGACCTGGGACCGGACCGCAGCGACGCACGGATGCACGCCAAGACCGTAGGATCCTACGCACTGCCGTAGGGGACCGCACCGCCACTTCCCAGCAAATTAGGGACACTGTTGCTCCTGGGGTATCGGCGAGGACCATTCGCAACCGTCTCCATGAAGCTGGGCTACGGTCCCGCACACCGTTAGGCCGTCTTCCGCTCACGCCCCAACATCGTGCAGCCCGCCTCCAGTGGTGTCGCGACAGGCGTGAATGGAGGGACGAATGGAGACGTGTCGTCTTCAGCGATGAGAGTCGCTTCTGCCTTGGTGCCAATGATGGTCGTATGCGTGTTTGGCGCCGTGCAGGTGAGCGCCACAATCAGGACTGCATACGACCGAGGCACACAGGGCCAACACCCGGCATCATGGTGTGGGGAGCGATCTCCTACACTGGCCGTACACCACTGGTGATCGTCGAGGGGACACTGAATAGTGCACGGTACATCCAAACCGTCATCGAACCCATCGTTCTACCATTCCTAGACCGGCAAGGGCACCTGCTGTTACAACAGGACAATGCACGTCCGCATGTATCCCGTGCCACCGAACGTGCTCTAGAAGGTGTAAGTCAACTACCCTGGCCAGCAAGATCTCCGGATCTGTCCCCCATTGAGCATGTTTGGGACTGGATGAAGCGTCGTCTCACGCGGTCTGCACGTCCAGCACGAACGCTGGTCCAACTGAGGCGCCAGGTGGAAATGGCATGGCAAGCCGTTCCACAGGACTACATCCAGCATCTCTACGATCGTCTCCATGGGAGAATAGCAGCCTGCATTGCTGCGAAAGGTGGATATACACTGTACTAGTGCCGACATTGTGCATGCTCTGTTGCCTGTGTCTATGTGCCTGTGGTTCTGTCAGTGTGATCATGTGATGTATCTGACCCCAGGAATGTGTCAATAAAGTTTCCCCTTCCTGGGACAATGAATTCACGGTGTTCTTATTTTAATTTCCAGGAGTGTATGTGATCAACTTTTGCATTCATTTAATTTCTGAGCAATTAGCATTATTAACTACGGTAAAACATTGTTACTGAAATAAAATCCCATATTTCGCCGAACTAGACAGTATAATTCAGTAATTATTGTTGTACTTAAAAGTCCTAGCTAAAACGACTATCCTTCCACTATTCCGCTAATCACTAATATAAATTTCTAATTGCAGTTTGTGAAAAGACAGTGAACAACAATAGCTACCTTGAGGTTTAATTATTGCAAACTTAGAGACTGCTGGAACTCATTTCAGTCAGTCTGCGGAAGTTTCTGATGCGACCAAGAGCTGTGCGCAAAATAACGGGACAATGTACAGAAGCGAGCTAGTACTAATTACAAATCGCAAAATGGACTGCGCTTTATCTAAATTTCACGTACGGGATTTTAATTAGTGATTCAGTGACTATTTGTTAATGAAGGACTATTAACTTTTAATTAACTTCATGAGCTGTGTTTATCTTTAATAATAGTCACTGTGATAACAGGGTCAAACTGTGTACTGTGTTATTTCCAACTTATACTGACTGTATACAGCCTGTTCGTTTTGATACGACTATCCGCTTGGAAGGACAGGGCAATTATTGAATGTGTTAATGATTTATATGCCACACGTGGACTTTTGTGTCATTTCTATGTTATGTTATTGCACTCGAACTGTAACGTTATAGGACATCAGCCGAGCGTAGTATGCGGCTGTGCAATAATTATGATTGAAAAGACACGATCTGACCATAAACCCTAGGTTATTTAACTCTAAAGTGCAATTACAGTATGTGAACTGTGTACTTGGTATGGACCACATCATTCAAAACAGCCTACTTTCAATTACGAACTTCTCAGCCAGTTCGACAGAGGTGCAGCTACCAAGGACATACTAGCGCGGGTAAATACGGTTACGTTACAAATCTAGTGGACGGTAAACGACAGCATCACGTGCTAACAATCAAAGAGGGCTGCTCACACAATCTCCTTAAACGTTTCTATAGGTTAGCAAATTTAAAAAGGGGAATGGGTAGGTTGAAGTTAGCTGTAATGGCGATTAGTGAAGTTCGGTGATAGAACTTATCGTCAGGTGAGTACAGGGTTATAAATACAAAAGAAAATACGGGCAATGCAGAAGTAGATCTAATAATGAATAAGGAAATAGGAATGCTGGTCAGCTTTTACGAACAGCATAGTTAATGCATTATCGCATCCGAGATAGATATAAAACCAACAACTAACACACTTGTACAATTTTATATGTCAACTAGCTCCATAGATAATGAAGAGATTGAAAGAATGTGTGATGAAATAAAGGAAATTATTGAGTCAGCTGTCAGCTAAGGGAGGGGAAAATTTAATTGTGATGAGCGGACTGGAATTCAATAATACGTAGGAAGAGGAAAGGGGGGGATGATAGGCGAATATGGACTGGGGGGAAGAAATGAAAGAGGAAGTCGACTGACAGAATTTTCCACAGAACATAATTTAATTAACGCTAACACTTGGTTTAATCTTCACGAAAGAAGACTGTATACGTGTAAGAGACCTGGAGGAATAAGGTTTCAGATCGATTATATAACGGCAAGACAGAGATTTCGGAACCAGATTTTAAACTTTAAGACGTTTGCAGGGGCAGATGCGGCATTGACACAATTCATTAGTTATGAACTGTAGACGACATCTGAAGAAATTAAAAACAAGGTGTGAAATTAAGAAGATAGGACGTGGGACGTGGATAAGCTGAGAGAAGCAGGAGTTGTTGAGATTTCAGAGGGAGCATTAGGCGGCGACTGATGTACACGGCAAAGGAATACAACTGAAGACGATTGAGTAGCTTGGAGAGAAGAGTCAAGGCAGCAGAGGTTCAAATACGTAAAGAGACAAGACAGGAGATTCTGAATTTAACTGATGAAAATTAAAATTAAAAATACAGCAAATGAAGCAGGCGAAAGGGAAAACAAAAGTAAAAAAAAAAAAAAATAATGAGATTGACTGGAAGTGAAAAATGGCTAAGTAGGTATGGCTTGAGGACAAATGCAAGGCTACTGAAGCGTCTAAGGGGAGGAGAGATACGTTTGGAGAAACGAAAAGCAGCTTTACGGATATCAAGAGTTCACATGGCAAACCAGTACTTTCTCTAGAGGGGAAAGGAGGCAATATTATAGAAAGGCAACAGGTCGTAGGTGAAGATGAGCTCACGATCCCCCACTAAACACGTTAAATCTCAGACCACAAAACTTGTGGATATACATATTCATCTTGTAGTAATGTGTCGTCCAAGGTCAGAGATCCACTACGTTTGAAAATTTTTTTTAACTTTACACGTAACAAACTAAGATCTTGCGTAATGTTTGCTTATTTCATTTTCATGGCTAAACAACAAAATAAATGAGATGCACCGAACTATCAAGCTGCATCAGTGTTGCCACCTTCACGCTAGGCAAAAGCAATACGTATACTCCATCTGAAAGTAGACACAACTGTAGCTGTCTTGGTGTCTGCTGGCTATACTCACAGCTCCAGCTGAGGTATCTGCTTCTGGCATGGTTGCTCGTGGCGTAATTGTCATGATGCCAAGTGAGTCATACGAGAGAGTCACAATGCCTCTCGATTCAGGTTATGTTTCATGTAATTTTAATTTATGAAAATGGGCAATTGTATGGATAATTCAGTGCATCCAAATGGCAATACGTGTCACCAACAAATTACATGCACATCGTGTTTGTATTATAGACCTATTTCTGAAATAAAATGTGTTTCTTAAAAGTCATTCCATGCGCGTCACTATTGTAGATGTCTTTGAACAAATAACGTATTACGTGCAAGAGTGCGTAGTAGTTATATCAAAGATATGTTACCACTTCACTATACAGAACCGTTATCAACTTTGGAATGTAATGATTGCACAAAATATGCTGTCACTTGAGCTACTCATTATATTATGAGTAAAAGTGTTGTTACAATGCATGTTTCACCATGATAACACACGTCACACGTGTAACAGAAATAGTTTTGCTCACTTGCTGAAAACCACCATAATTTTACGCTAAGTTGTGCAACTGCAGGTTCCATTGTTTCAAAACTTAGGCTGTTGTTCCTATCCTGGCTGCGTCACTGATGAGCTACCATTTACGATTGTCACCAGAAGTAGAATCCGGAAAGTTTTGAGACTAACAAACATTTTGCTGACGGGTTATGGATTGTCGATCACCCAACTTCATGGGTTCGCTAGTAGACCTATAACAAAACTCAAACATTACAATCATAGATACAATTAATATTTAATCTTGAAATCAAGGTAACCTTTTATGGACACCCTATGTTATATTTCTTTACTGAAATTTACGCATTATTTGTGTCGCTATCGTGGTATAGTTTCTTCGCGCTCCAACATGCATTATATACCTTAGGTATAATGACAGGTATTATTTCATTGACTAAATATTGGAAAATTCGGTGTAGTGCGCAACTGCTCAAGGGCACATGGTGGCTGCTGTACTGTTTACTACATTTTTTGCAGCACGTGCAAGATAAAGGGAAAAGCGCAGCTAAGAAATTTCTTACGTTCATAAAATTAAATTCATTATTGGTCCATACATGCTGCAGTGTACAAATAAACACTTGAAAAGTCTAAAACAAGTAATAAGTGAAATGTATGAAATTTTTGCTACCAGATTACTTCCGTAGCTTTTCAGATACATTTTTTCTCAGAAATAGAATGTGCAACAAGGCACATACTATGTCGCCTGTAAGAACAATATTTAAAAAGAATGGCTTTATAGTCAACACAATAGTAAATGGCAAACAAAGTACACTCCTGGAAATTGAAATAAGAACACCGTGAATTCTTTGTCCCAGGAAGGGGAAACTTTATTGACACATTCCTGGGGTCAGATACATCACATGATCACACTGACAGAACCACAGGCACATAGACACAGGCAACAGAGCATGCACAATTTCGGCACTAGTACAGTGTATATCCACCTTTCGCAGCAATGCAGGCTGCTATTCTCCCATGGAGACGATCGTAGAGATGCTGGATGTAGTCCTGTGGAACGGCTTGCCATGCCATTTCCACCTGGCGCCTCAGTTGGACCAGCGTTCGTGCCGGACGTGCAGACCGCGTGAGACGACGCTTCATCCAGTCCCAAACATGCTCAATGGGGGACAGATCCGGAGATCTTGCTGGCCAGGGTAGAGCACGTTGGGTGGCACGGGATACATGCGGACGTGCATTGTCCTGTTGTAACAGCAAGTTCCCTTGCCGGTCTAGGAATGGTAGAACGATGGGTTCGATGACGGTTTAGATGTACCTTGCACTATTCAGTGTCCCCTCGACGATCACCAGTGGTGTACGGCCAGTGTAGTAGATCGCTCCCCACACCATGATGCCGGGTGTTGGCCCTGTGTGCCTCGGTCGTATGCAGTCCTGATTGTGGCGCTCACCTGCACGGCGCCAAACACGCATACGACCATCATTGGCACCAAGGCAGAAGCGACTCTCATCGCTGAAGACGACACGTCTCCATTCGTCCCTCCATTCACGCCTGTCGCGACACCACTGGAGGCGGGCTGCACGATGTTGGGGCGTGAGCGGAAGACGGCCTAACGGTGTGCGGGACCGTAGCCCAGCTTCATGGAGACGGTTGCGAATGGTCCTCGCCGATACCCCAGGAGCAACAGTGTCCCTAATTTGCTGGGAAGTGGCGGTGCGGTCCCCTACGGCACTGCGTAGGAGCCTACTGTCTTGGCGTGCATCCGTGCGTCGCCGCGGTCCGGTCCCAGGTCGACGGGCACGTGCACCTTCCGCCGACCACTGGCGACAACATCGATGTACTGTGGAGACCTCACGCCCCACGTGTTGAGCAATTCGGCGGTACGTCCACCCAGCCTCCCGCATGCCCACTATACGCCCTCGCTCAAAGTCCGTCAACTGCACATACGGTTCACGTCCACGCTGTCGCGGCATGCTACCAGTGTTAAAGACTGCGATGGAGCTCCGTATGCCACGGCAAACTGGCTGACACTGACGGCGGCGGTGCACAAATGCTGCGCAGCTAGCGCCATTCGACGGCCAACACCGCGGTTCCTGGTGTGTCCGCTGTGCCGTGCGTGTGATCATTGCTTGTACAGCCCTCTCGCAGTGTCCGGAGCAAGTATGGTGGGTCTGACACACCGGTGTCAATGTGTTCTTTTTTCCATTTCCAGGAGTGTGTTTAACAGGACAAAATACCTGGATGAAAAGAAAAAAAATTAGGAAACTTGGACATTCATAAAACATAAAACATAATAGCCGGCTGCTGTGGCCGAGTCGTTCTAGGCGCTTCAGACCGGAACCGCCTGCTGCTACGGTCGCAGGTTCGAATCCTGCCTCGGGCATGGATGTGTGATGTTCTTAGGTTAGTTAGGTTTAAGTAGTTCTAAGTCCAGGGGACTGATGACCTCAGATGTTAAGTCCCATAGTGCTTAGATCTATTTGAACCTTTTTTTTTATGAAAACATGATAAACATGTTTTTGTCATATAATAAAGTACCGCAACAATTAAACATTGCTTAGAAGAGCGACATACTCATTAAATAATATTTTCATTTTATCATCTATGTATTTCTACTGTAAATTTGCCTTCAGATGTTCAACAGATAAAAATTGATTACCAATGTTCTCCACATTTTTCCTTAAACTAAAGCTTACAGATGATGTTCAAGTATAAATCAAGGTGGGTAATAACCCAGCTTGATTTCTACTTGGTTCGCAGTTCACCAGATGAATTAATTCAGTCGCTCGTGTCCAGGGTATATGTTTATTTTAGATACGTATTGCTTACATTGTTTCTAAAAATAATTTTTCAGGGAACTGCAGTTACACATTTAATTGTTTGAACGTAGGTTTGGTGCATGACCGTAATTATTAAAATAAATCATCTGCCTTTCTCTGAACTGGGAAAATTGTGTGGTCTGAGAGAAGTAATGAATGTGAAAATCTAATTAGTTACGTAATGTTATTTACAGAAAGCTGGTTGTTTTTTCTAAACGCTATTTCGTCACTTCTTCTCAAAAGCAAGTCAGAAAGTAAATTGTGGTAAATTTGGAAGTTTGTGGTAAGGTCGGATGGGACCAAACTGCTGAGGTCATCGGTTCCTAATCTTACGCTAAGGACAACACACACACCCATGCCCGAGGGAGGACTCGAACCTCCGACGGAAAGTAAATTCTTTTATGACAAACTAGTTAACTAAGAACTCTTTACAAACAGTTTGAGGATGTTCGGAAAGTATTTGACGAAATTTCTCAAAATAACAAGGCGTAAATTCGGCTATTTTTTCCGTTAGAAATTTAGTTGTTTTTGCCACTTTTACCCAAAGCAGTACTCTTTTCAGTGAGTGACATCGTTATGGGTTACAAGCATTCAGATCATCTTTGTACGGAGAATTTAGACATTTTGTGGGGTTAGATTCCTGAATAGGAAGTTAGTAAAAATCACAACAAAAGAAGCATAAAATATCATCTGTAACGTGATAGTCACAGCGGTTGAGTAACGTGCCAAAATATCCAGGAAAAAAATTGCAATTTGAGTGTGGCTTTTTCTGGTAACCATTTGAAAGTAACCAAAAAATGCCTGTTGAGCAGCTGTGACAGGTTAACAAGACTCATTTAGTGACACACTATCTGGTTGATCGATGGAGAAAAAACGTGTTGGACATCCGCGGCTGCTAAAGGAATATGATTCTTTAAGATATACGTTTATGATCGCACTTTATGTATACTGAACTTTATATTCCAATAAATTAAAGAACATAAGAGACAATAGGCAATTGATGTTTTTCAGATGCTAGTAACATCTCTCAAATAATGTTGCAGAATCTCAACGCTACAATGAAACATAAGATGCTACAACATCGACGAGAACCAAAATGAGACACATGGCCGTCTATATCCACGCCTGTACCCCGCAGCTAAATTAGAGCGTGTGGCGGAGGGCACCTTTGCCGGCAGCATTTTTTATTCCTTCTCCCTATTCCATCCACACACGGATGGCGGTTGGGAAGCATGAGTGTCGGGTGTCGCTAAGGTTTCGTATAGGATCTGATTTCATCTTCGTTATCATTTCCTGGAACGTATTTTGGAGGAAGTAATATGTTTCCCGGCTCCTCTTCTGATGCTCGGCGCCTCTCTTGTACTGTCTGCCACTAGTTTCCCCGAGTGAACGATCTCGTTACGAAATGCGCCGCTCTTCTTTGAATCATATCTGTTTGTCTCCTCTATTAATCATGTTTGGTAAAGGTTCCAGATTGATGAAGATTAGTCAAGAATCGGGAGAACTAGTGTTTTTAAGCCACTTTTTGACAGGTCAATTACATTTCCTTAAAATTCACTACGAATCTCAGTCTGGCACCTACTTTCCCTACTATTTGTTAAATGTGCTCATTCCCCTTTAGGCCACTGCGGACGGTTATTCATATAGGGGTTGGGAAAAGGTAAGGAAAAACAGGGAAATGAATGATTGAACATAAATGCAGGTGTTTGATAATCTTGCAGATATTGCTGTAGTATTTGACAACGTACGGCACCTGTTTAAAGTCCGCAATACGTTGCAAAGTGTCAGTTGTGGCCTGAAGAGTGTTCTGTGTTGTTGCGAGTGCGTCACGTCGGAGTTAAGTGAATTCGAAAGTGGACAGATCGTCGCAGCCCGTGTGGTGGACGCTTCCGTAACCAAGGCAGTCGAAGTGTTTGTGGTATAAACTTTCGATACGATGCCTCTTCAAAGAACATTTAGGGAAAGCGAGGGAAAACACCATCCGGCAAGTCACAACGCGGACGAAACTGCGTGTTGAGTGAGCGGGCGGGATGGTCGTCGAAGAGCATTGTGACGGGAAACAAGAAGACAACACCGTAAAAGTCACTGCAGAACTGAATGTTGCAACCGCAAACCCCTGTCAGTTGGCAGGGCGAGCTGGAACTGCAAAACATTTCACCGATGATGGAAATGCCCATACGGAAAACGTGGTGCCGAAGCCGTGAAATGAGGACTGTAGAGCGACGGAATGATTTCATCTGGCGCACGTCGACTCAAGCCTACAATGCAGACAGATTGCTGCGAAGAGTGGAATACGGTGGGAGTTCAGTGGTGATTTGGGCAGCTATACCGTGATATTGCACGGGCCATGGGTTACACTGCAAGGTCGCATTACAGCCAATGATTATATGACGATTTTGGCTGGTCAGGTCCACCCCGTGCCACCATGTTTGTCGCGCAGTGGTGATGCTGTGTTCCGAGACGACAGGGGCCCTGCACACACGGCTAGCGTCGTCGAGGACTGGTTTTGTAAGCACAACGATGAATTGTCTCATTTCCTCTGGGCACTACAGTCACCAGATCTCAATGTTATTGAGCCTTTTCGGTCTGCTTTGAGGAGAATGATGCGTGATTGCTGTTCACCATCATTGTTAACTGAATTTTCTACTATTTTGCAGGAAGAACAATGTAATATCTCCTTGAAATGCTTACAGGACCCATATTTATCCATTACCTGCTGTAAGCTGTTTTGAATGACAAAGTGTTTCTTACACCGTATTAAGTAACGTAATGTGTTGTGGTTTTGTCCATCCCCTCTAGATATTTTGCGATGGTTACGTTTCCAGTGATTCGTGATAATAAAATCGAGCAGTAGAAGATCTCTTTACCTGCTAACGCGGAATACATTTCACTTATTTAAATTATATGCCAACAGCCAGTCCCTGCAAAAATCTTAGATCCTGTGCAAGTCTTCTCTCATTTCGCTGCTGCCTTACGGCGTTGTCGTCCGCCAAGAATGTGACGCAGCTTTCAACCTTATCCACTGGGTCTGTTGCGACCAGACGAAACTACTTTCGCCCAACTACAACTGTGGAGTCTTTGATTGCTCTGGGAGAAGGCTCATCATACTACAGGGTGATTCAAAAAGAATACCACAACTTTAAAAATGTGTATTTAATGAAAGAAACATAATATAACCTTCTGTTGTACATCATTACAAAGAGTATTTAAAAAGGTTTTTTTTCACTCAAAACAAGTTCAGAGATGTTCAATATGGCCCCCTCCAGACACTCGAGCAATATCAACCCGATACTCCAACTCGTTCCACACTCTCTGTAGCATATCAGGCGTAACAGTTTGGATAGCTGCTGTTATTTCTCGTTTCAAATCACCAATGGTGGCTGGGAGAGGTGGCCGAAACACCATATCCTTAACATACCCCCATAAGAAAAAATCGCAGGGGGTAAGATCAGGGCTTCTTGGAGGCCAGTGATGAAGTGCTCTGTCACGGGCTGCCTGGCGGCCGATCCATCGCCTCGGGTAGTTGACGTTCAGGTAGTTACGGACAGATAAGTGCCAATGTGGTGGCGCTCCATCCTGCTGAAATATGAATTGTTGTGCTTCTTGTTCGAGCTGAGGGAACAGCCAATTCTCTAACATCTCCAGATACTGTAGTCCAGTTACAGTAGCATCTTCGAAGAAAAAGGAACCAAAAACTTTATTGGCTGAAATGGCACAGAAAACGTTCACCTTAGGCGAGTCACGTTCATACTGAGTTGTTTCCCGCGGATTCTCAGTGCCCCATATACAGACATTGCGACGGTTGACTTTCCCGTTAGTGTGGAAAGTTGCTTCATCACTAAACACAATCTTTGAAACGAAAGATTCATCTGTTTCCATTTGAGCCTAGTCAACAGCGCCTCAAGCGAACAAATGTACAACTAAATGAAACTTTATAGCTCCCTTAATTCGCCGACAGATAGTGCTTAGCTCTGCCTTTTGTCGTTGCAGAGTTTTAAATTCCTAATGTTGTGGTATTCTTTTTGAATCACCCTGTATAATACATTAAATATTAGTTCACTTTATTACATAAATAAATAAAAGATTAACTTACCTTCGACACACTTCTTTGCCATTGAACTTCTGCATAATTCACAACTGTCATGCACTAGCAAAGCGGCAGTTGATGCACTAATCAACAAACTGTTCTCTTGTGGTGCAATGTTCAGCATTAAAAGCACTGCAGATTCATCTGAAACTACTCCTTGGTCCTAGACGATGGTGTTAACTGCTGTAGCTGAGGTCTGTTAGTGGGGCAAAGCTTGTTAGCTCGGCACTATATTGAGCTCATCGTGGGGCGCTGCTATACTGAGAAGGGAGGCAAGGTGTTGAGGAGTGCCTCCCATACATCGCTCCTGGTTGCAGCGAGCCCCCTCTAATGTCTGTGTCTACATCCACATCTACATCTACATGGTGTCGCTTTGGATCTGAGGAAATTCTCTCTGGATTCCAGCGGCTATCTGATTGGTGAAGGCTGCCGGTCTTGCTTACGAGATGAAGGCAGAGCTCACCATCTGCAGCATCGTTGACAGAACCGACTGCGGACCTTTGGTGCAGAGCCGGGTGGAGGGTCTGAATCAGAGGCTCAGACGGTTTTGCGACCGTGTTGGCTGCAGATTCCTTGACTTGCGCCATAGGGTGGTGGGGTTTCGGGTTCCGCTGAATAGGTCAGGAGTTCACTACACTCAGCTGGCGGCTACACGGGTAGCGGAGGCTGTGTGGCGTGGACTGGGCAGTTTTTTAGGTTAGAAGGCCTCGGGAAAGTACGGGGTGGGCTGCAATCTCAAAGGGTGCATGGCAAATACAGGACGTGCTTGGATCAAGGAACAGTCGGAACTGTAGTTGTAAATTGTTGTAGTTGTGCTGGAAAAGTCCCTGAGCTTCAAGCGCTAATAGAAAGCACAGAAGCTGAAATCGTTATAGGTACGGAAAGCTGGCTAAAGCCTGAAATAAGCTCTGCAGAAATTTTTACGAAGTCTCAGACGGTGTTCAGGACAGATAGATTAGGCAGAATTGGTGGTGGAGTGTTTGTGTCTGTCAGTAGTGGTTCATCTTGTAGTGAAGTCGATGCAGATACTCCGTGCGAATTGGTATGTGTGGAGGTTATACTTAACAGCCGAACTAAATAATTGACTCCTTCTACCGACCCCCAAACTCCGATGATATAGTTGCTGAACAGTTCAGAGAAAATTTGAGTCTCGTAACAAATAAATACCCCACTCATACGATTGTAGTTGGTGGGGACTTAAACCTTCCCTCGATATGTTGGCAAAAATACTTGTTCAAAACCGGTGGTAGGCAGAAAACGTCTTCCGAGATTGTCCTAAATGCTTTCTCCGAAAATTATTTCGAGCAGTTCGTCCACGAGCCCACGCGAATTGTAAATGGTTGCGAAAACACACTTGGCCTCTTAGCCACAAACAATCCAGAGCTAATAGAGAGCATCATGACTGATACAGGGAGTAGAGATCACAAGGTCGTTGTAGCTAGGCTCAATACCGTTTCTTCCAAATCCACCAGAAACAAACGAAAAATAATTTTATTTAAAAAAGCGGATAAAGTGTCACTAGAAGCCTTCCTAAGAGACCATTCCTTCCGAACTGACTATGCAAATGTAGACGAGATGTGGCTCAAATTCAAAGATATAGTAGCAACAGCAATTGAGAGATTCATACCTCATAAATTGGTAAGAGATGGAACTGATCCCCCATGATACACAAAACAGGTCCGAACGCTGTTGCAGAGGCAACGGAAAAAGCATGCGAAGTTCAGAAGAACGCGAAATCCCGAAGATTGGCTAAAATTTACAGGCGCGCGAAATTTGGCACGGACTTCAATGCGAGATACCTTTAATAGGTTCCACAACGAAACATTGTCTCGAAATTTGGTAGAAAATCCGAAGAAATTCTGGTCGTATGTAAAGTACACAAGCGGCAAGACGCAGTCAATACCTTCGCTGCGCAGTGCCGATGGTACTGTTACCGACGTCTGTGCCGCTAAAGCGGAGTTATTGAACGCAGTTTTCCGAAATTCCTTCACCAGGGAAGACGAATGGAATACTCCAGAATTTGAAACACGAACACCTGCTAGCATGAGTTTCTTAGAAGTAGATACCTTAGGGGTTGCGAAGCAACTCAAATCGCTTGATATGGGCAAGTCTTCAGGTCCAGATTGTATACCGATTAGGTTCCTTTCAGATTACGCTCATACAATAGCTCCCTACTTAGCAATCATATACAACCGTTCGCTCACCGATAGATCTGTACCTACAGATTGGAAAATTACGCAGGTCGCACCAGTGTTTAAGAAGGGTAGTAGGAGTAATCCATCGAACTACAGACCTATATCATTGACGTCGGTTTGCAGTAGGGTTTTGGAGCATGTACTGTATTCAAACATTATGAATCACCTCGAAGGGAACGATCTATTGATACGTAATCAGCATGGTTTCAGAAAACATCTTTCTTGCGCAACGCAGCTAGCTGTTTATTCGCACGAAGTAATGGCCGCTATCGACAGGGGATCTCAAGTTGATTCCGTATTTCTAGATTTCCGGAAAGCTTTTGACACCGTTCCTCACAATGACTTCTAATCAAGTTGCGGGCCTATGGGGTATCGTCTCAGTTGTGTGACTGGATTCGTGATTTCCTGTCAGGAAGGTCGCAGTTCTTAGTAATAGACGGCAAATCATCGAGTAAAACTGAAGTGGTATCAGGTGTTACCCAGGGAAGCGTCCTGGGACCTCTGCTGTTCCTGATCTATATAAATGACCTGGGTGACAATCTGAGCAGTTCTCTTAAGTTGTTCGCAGATGATGCTGTAATTTACCGTCTAATAAGGTCATCCGAAGACCAGTATCAGTTGCAAAGCGATTTTGAAAAGATTGCTGTATGGTGTGGCAGTTGACGCTAAATAACGAAAAGTGTGAGGTGATCCACATGAGTTCCAAAACAAATCCGTTGGAATTCGATTATTCGATAAATAGTACAATTCTCAAGGCTGTCAATTCAACTAAGTACCTGGGTGTTAAAATAACGAACAACTTCAGTTGGAAAGACCACATAGATAATATTGTGGGGAAGGCGAGCCAAAGGTTGCGTTTCATTGGCAGGACACTTAGAAGATGCAACAAGTCCACTAAAGAGACAGCTTACACTACACTCGTTCGTCCTCTGTTAGAATATTGCTGCGCGGTGTGGGATTCTTACCAGTTGGGTTTGACGGAGAACATCGAAAGGATGCAAAAAAGGGCAGCTCGTTTTGTATTATCACGTAATAGGGGAGAAAGTGTGGCATATATGATACGCGAGTTGGGATGGAAGTCATTAAAGCAAAGACGTTTAACGTCGCGGCGAGATCTATTTACGAAATTTCAGTCACCAACTTTCTTTTCCGAATGCGAAAATATTTTGTTGAGCCCAACCTACATAGGTAGGAATGATCATCAAAATAAAATAAGAGAAATCAGAGCTCGAACAGAAAGGTTTAGGTGTTCGTTTTTCCCGCGCGCTGTTCAGGAGTGGAATGGTAGGGAGATAGTATGATTGTGGTTCGATGAACCCTCTGCCAAGCACTTAAATGTCAATTGCAGAGTAATCATGTAGGTGTAGATGAATTCACACTTAAGTGCCTGGCAGAGGTTTCATCGATTCGCGTTGCCAGCTCTACATTAACATGAATTTTCAATAGCGGTGGACCCTTGAACACTCCATTGGGTATTCCCAAAATCACATTTGTCGGTTTTATTCCTGTGTTTACGATGTGTTGTGTCCTTCCGCAAGGAAGTTCGCGTCACTTACCTGACCCGATACTCTGATACCTCGTATTTCGTCCTCTAAACAATAATATGGAACTTCATCGAATGCCATCCTGAAGTAAAGGAACGCGGCGCATCGATCTGAGAGCCTTTGAGTCGAAAACGAGGCTGTGCTTCTCTACTGATGACTGGGTCTTGTCCACTAGGACACAATGTGTTGTGCACACGTTGACGGGTAACGGGTAGTTTAAGACGCATTTTACCAGGAAATCTCAAATGGTTTAAAAGTAGATAGCACTAACCCAGAAAGAAACATTGGTCCACGTGGTGACCAAAATTTATTACCTAACGTGTGCACGATTGTGGGTCGACGACCGAAAAGAGTAAGCTTTTTCCGATCTCACAGCTCCGCCACCGAGAGAAACAGGAGTCATTTTGGAGGACCAAGTCTCATCAACTAGGCGAAACGCCAACAACCGAACCTCCTCGTAACCGCAACAAGTACTGATGTACTTGTAAACCTAAGAGCAACCCGAATCATAGACGGTTAAAGCAAAACAGACTTGACGCAGTGGGGCGCAGTGAGGGGCGCAGTGGTTATCACACAGGATTCGCATTCGGGAGGACTACGGTTCAAACTCGAGGTTCGGGCATCCTGATTTAGGTTTTCCATTATTTCCCTAAATCGCTTCAGGCAAATGCCAGAATGGTTCCTTTGAAAGGGCACGGCCGATTTTCTTCCCCATTCTTCCCTCATCCGATGGAACCAATGATCTCTCTGTTTGGTTCACTTCACCAAATCAAGCAACCAAAACAGAATTGCAAAACGACTGTAGTATTAACTCTCGTCTCATTAACCCCATTGCGAAAATTAGGTAAGCTGCGAGCGGGAGTGGAGTAGACACTGTGGTATGTGGACGTTTGAATCAGTCCTGGAAGCGTGCACATAGGTCCGAGTGGTTAGGGCGACCGCCCGTAATATGCAGAAAATCCGGATTCGAGACCCAGTCCAGCACAAATTTTCATGTTTCACCAATAGGTCTGAGTTACATACGTAATACAGCTAATAAAAGGTCCGCATTTCCGCAAAAAAAAAAAAAGAAATTCGGTAATAACCTTTTTTAATGGACTTTGTGAGTGCTCATATGGCTCAGCTGTATTATGGCCAGGGAAATGCAATTTAAACTTATGGTCTGGGACCTCCTTCACAGCAGCTGTACACAACAGAACCAAATTATTAAACTAATTAAATTATCAGTCGATACATTCCGTTTCTGGGTAGATGAATGTTTATAACAGCTGTAAACTTTTTTTATTTTCTCAGACGGACAGGTATTATAGGCTGAAAATGCGGTAAAGTAGGAGTCTCGCAACCAACTGTTGTCCAAAAGTTCGGAAACTAAGTACGGGAAAATCACGAGTTCCTCAACTGAAATACTTACGCGTAATCATTCAAGAGATTGGAGTGGAAAAGACTAACTTCGAAATTCGTTGCCAAAAAATGGAAAAAGTCTTCATTCTTACGGAATACAGTTGTAAAGAAATACATCTCGAAATACACTGAAGTGAGACAGTACAACCCAGTTAGCTAAGCAATGTGCCACTGCGCCGGCTGAAACACTCGTTTTAAATGGAAAGAGAGGGATTGAGGAAATCACAAAGAAAGAACGATAAGTGATAGGAAGAATATCAGGTCACTTTTATATTTAACAAGGAACAAACAAAGAACAAATAAAGACATTTAGAACTGTAACACCAATGTTTAAGATGCGAAAAAACGCAGACTATAATTTTGTGGATTTATTAAAAGAGTGGTTGTAAACAGATTAAGCGGTCAGTGTGTAGACTTCACCGAAAGGTTAAAACTGCGGTAATAAATAGGTGCAGAGAGAGACAAAATGAACGCAGAAGGAATAATATCAACGTCATACAGCGGACAGGTAAGTTTTAAGCCAGAAGATATGCGACTGCACATTTTCTAGGGGGAAAGCTCAAATGGGATTGACGAGCCGAAAGAACTCATTCTAGCGATGTGAGCACATCTGAGAGCTGAAAAACAACTCCGAAAAATGCCCTTTGTTGTACGTCGCGTGGTTTAGTAGGGTCCACATGTAAATTATAAATACAGGGCGTTTCAAAATGAATATACGGGCTTTAAGGCTCTGTAGCACGTATTACATTCACCTTAGAATTATAAATAACAGACCAAATGAAAGAGCAACACTAACAGTTTTTCTTACAATTACTCAATGTGAGCGCCGTTCGTCACACATCGAGCCGATAAGCGAGTTGTTCCGAACCCTTGATCCCTTTCTCAGGAGTAACTGTTGCAATAATACTGTTTCTAAAGTGGGATAGATCAGCTGGTAGCGGAGGCACATACACATGATCCTTTATGAAACCCCAAATGTAAAAATCACTTGGCATCAGATCGTGTGTGGAAGTGGATGTCATGAATAACACGTTCTGTCATGCAGCCCCTTGTGGCCAATCCACCGGTCGGGTACAACGTCGTTTAGCCGGTCACGTGCTGAGTTATGCCAGTGAGGCGTAGGCTCCATGTATTGTTCAGCTTCTTCGCATTGAAGCACGAGCAATAGTCACTGTACAGTCGGTTAGACCGTCAGCGAGACAAGCACCGCTAGTTCCTTCTACTAATAAGGCAAGTCCACCGTTCGTTTCTTGCATATTTTTACGAGCTTCAAACAGGAGCGAATGCAGTAATGGATAGGAACTGTGATTGTTGTGTACGGATGCGAGTTGAGCTGACGACCCTTCGCTCACAGCTTCAGGCTGCGTTGGCTTCCGTCACACAGCTCGAGGCTGCTGCCAAGGGGCGCCACTGTGGGGGATCGGACGCGGGGATGCGAGGGACGTCGAGCACGTCCCACGTGTCCTCCGATCTGTCCACCGCTGTGACCTCCCCGGGTACTGCCTGCACTGAGGTTGACACCTCACCCGTGGTCGAGTGGGAGATCATTCCAAAGTCTGACAGGCAGCGAAAAATTTTCCGAGGGGCCGATCGTAGGGCCTCCCGGTTCGTTGGACGAACAAGTTTCGGGCGTTATCTGTGGCTGACGATGTCTCTGAACCGGATGCAGTCGTCCACCCTGTTCCAGAGGAAGCTTCTCGGACCGCAAGATCTGGGCATTCACAGAGGGTGGGTTTGCTCTTAGTTGAGAGCTCCAACGTTAGGCGCGTAATGGGAGTCCTTAGGAACATCGCTGCCAAGGAGGGGAAGGAAGCCAGTGTGCACTCCGTGTGCATTCCGGGGAGAGTCATTCCGGATGTTGAAAGGGTGTTTCCGGATGCCATGAAGAGTACAGGGTGCAGCCAACTGCAGTTAGTGGTTCATGTCGATACCAATGACGTGTGTCGCTTTCGATCGGAGCAGATTCTGTCTGGTTTCGGGCGGCTAGCGGAAATGGTAAAGACTGCCAGTCTTGCTTCCGAGATTAAGGCGGAGCTCACCATCTGCAGCATCGTCGATAGAACCGACTGTGGTCCTTTGGTGCAGAGCCGGGTGGAGGGTCTGGATCAGAGGCTCAGGCGGTTCTGTGACCTTGTAGGCTGCAGATTCCTTGACTTGCGCCATCCGGTGGTGGGTTTCCGGGTTTCACTTAATAGGTCAGGACTCCACTACACACAGGAGGCGGCTACACGGGTAGCGGGGGCTGTGTGGAAGGGACAGAGAGGTTTTCTAGGTTAGAGCGTCTCAGGAAACCACACACAGGGCGTCAGTCTAAAATGGGGGCAGGTAAAACACACAAAGGTAGTTGAAGAAACGATCGTTATTGTAGTTGTAAATTGTCGTAGCTGTTTTGGGAAAGAACCAAGGCTCCAAGCCGTAATAGAAAGTACTGAAGCTCAAATAGTTGTAGATACAGAGAGCTGGCTAAAGCCGGAAATAAGTTCAGCCGAAATTTTTTCAAACGATCTAACAGTATTCAGAAAGGATAGATTAAATACAGTTGGTGGTGGAGTATTTATTGCTGTCAGAGATAGTTTGCCTTGTAGTGAATTTGAAGTAGATGGTCCGTGTGAAATAGTATGGGTAGAGGTTATACTTGACAATCGGACTAAACCATTAATTAGATCGTTTTACCCCCCCCCCCCCCCCCCCCCCAACTCAGAAGACATAGTTGCTCAACAGTTCAAAGAAAACTTGAGTCTCATTTCAAATAAGTACCCCGCTCATACAATTATAGTCGGTGGTGACTTCAGTCTACCCTCGATATGCAGGAAAAATTATACGTTTAAAGCCGGCGGCAGGCATGAAACATCATCCGAAATTGTACTGGATGCTTTCTCAGAAAATTATTTTGAACAATTAGTTCATGAGCCCACTTGAAGCGTAAATGGTTGCGAAAGCATACTTGACCTCTTAGCAGCAAATAATCCTGGACAAATAATGAGTGTTGTGACGAATACAGGGATTAGCGAAGACAAGGCAGTTGCTGGTAGGCTGAATACCGTAACACCTACAACCACCAAAAAGAAACGCAAAGTATATCTATTTAAAAAAAGCCGATAAAAATGCTCTTAACGCCTTTTTAAGAGACAGTCTTCACTCCTTCCGATCTGATCATGTAAGTGTAGAAAAGTTGTGGAATGATTTCAAAGAGATAGTATCAACAGCAGTTGAGAGATATACACCACATAAATTAATAAGTGATGGTACTGATCCCCCATGGTACACAAAACGGGTCAGATCGTTGTTGCAGTCGAGAAAAGCATGCCAAATTTAAAAGAACGCAAAATGGGTATTTACAGAAGTTCTAAATATAGCGCGTACTTCAATGCGAGATGCCTTTAACAATTTCCACAACGAAATTCTGTCTCTAAATCTGGCAGAAAACCCAACGAGTTTCTGGTCATATATAAAGCACACCAGTGACAAGACAATCAATAATACCTTCACTACGCGATAACAACGGTGAAGTCACTGATGACAGTGCCACTAAAGCAGAGTTGTTAAACACGGTTTTCCGAAAGTCCTTCACCAAAGAAGACGAAGTAAATATTCCTGAATTGCAATCAAGAACAACTGCCAAGATTATAAACATAGAAGTAGATATCATCAGTGTAACAAAGCAGATTAAATCACTTAATAAAGACAAGGCCTCCGGTCCAGATTGTATACCAGTCAGGTTCCTCTCAGAGCATGCTGATAAAATAGTTCCATATTTAGCAATTATATTTAACCGCTCGCTCACAGAAAGATACGTACCTAAAGACTGGAAAATTTCTCAAGTCACACAAATACCCAAAAAGGGAAGTAGGAGTAATACGCTGAATTACAGGCCTATATCACTAACGTCGATTTGCAGTATGGTTTTAGAACATATACTGTATTCGAACATTATGAAGTACCTCGATGAAAACGATTTATTGACATGTAGTCAGCACGGATTCAGAAAATGTCGTTCTTGTGAAACACAACTAGCTCATTATACTCATGAAGTAATAAGTGCTATCGACAGGGTATGTCAAATTGATTCCATATTTTTAGATTTCCAGAAGGCTTTCGACACCGTTCCTCACAAGCGTCTTCTAATAGAACTGCGTGCCTACGGAGTAACTAATCAGTTGTGCGACTGGATTCGTGATTTACTGTCAGAAACGTCACAGTTCGTAGTAATAGACGGAAAGTCATGGAGTAAAACAGAAGTAATATATGGCGTTCCCCAATGAAGTTTTATAGGCCGTCTATCGTTCCTGATCTATATTAACGACATAGGAGACAATCTGAGTAGCCGTCTTAGATTGTTTGCAGATGATGCTGTCATTTACTGTCCTGTAAAGTCATCAGATGATCAGAACGACTTGCAAAACGATTTAGATAAGATATCTGCGTGGTGCGAAAAGTGGCAATTATGAATAAAGAAAAGTGTGATGTTATTCACATGAGTAGAAAAGAAAGCAGCAAAATTTCCATTACGCGATAAGTCACACAAATCTGAGGGCTGTAAATTCAACTAAATACTTAGGGATTACAATTACAAATAATTAAACTGGAACGATCACATAGATAATATTGTGGGTAGAGCAAACCAAAGACTGCAATTCATTGGCAGAACACTTACAAGGGAACCTACCCATTGCACCCCCCTCAGATTTAGTTATAAATTGGTACAGTGGATAGGCCTTCAAAAACTGAACACAGATCAATCGAGAAAACAGGAAGAAGTTGTGTGGAACTATGAAAAAAATAAGCAAAATATACAAACTGAGTAGTCCATGTGCAAGATAGCCAACATCAAGGGCAACCTGAGCTCAGGAAAGCCGTGGTCCCGTGGTTAGCGTGAGTAGTTGTGGGACGAAAGGGCCTTGGTTCAAGTCTTCCCTCGACTGAAAATTTTACTTTCTTTATTTTCGCAAAGTTATGATCTGTCCGTTCGTTCATTGACGTCTCTGTTCACTGTAATAAGTTTAGTTTCTGTGTTTTGCGACCGCACCGCAAAACCGTGCGATTAGTAGACGAAAGGACGTGCCTCTCCAATGGGAACCGAAAACATTTGATCACAAGGTCATAGGTCAACCGATTCCTCCACAGGAAAACACGTCTGATATATTCTATACGACACTGGTGACGGCATGTGCGTCACATGACAGGAATATGTTGTCGACCCACCTAACTTGCACACTTAGCGAATGGGTAAAGAGATTCTTCTACCTTGCCCGATTTAGGTTTTCTTGTGGATGTAATAATCACTCCCAAAAAAGTGATGAAAACATAAGAGTTCGTCACATAAACTGAAAATAAAAAATTCAACTTTTCACTCGAGAGAAGAATTGAACCTATGACCTCTCGTTCTGTAGCTGCTCTCGCTAACGACGGGACCACAGTGCTCTTGAACTCTCATTGTCCTTGATGTTGCCTATCTTCGCATGGACTACTCAGTTTGTATATTTTACTTATTTTTTTCATAGTTCCACACAACTTCTTCCTGTTTTCTCGATTGATCTGTGTTAACTTTTTCAAGGCCTATCCACTGTGCCAACTTATAACTAAATCTGAGGGGGGTGCGATGGGGAGGTTTCCTTGTTAGAAGGTGCAACAGGTCTACCAAAGAGACTGCTTACACCATGCTTGTCCGCCCTATTCTGGAGTATTGCTGTGCGGTGTGGGATTCGCATCAGGTGGGATTAACGGATAACATCGAAAAAGTACAAAGAAGTGCAGCTCGTTTTGTATTATCGCGGAATAAGGGAGATAGTGTTACAGACATGATACGTGAATTGGAGGGGCAATCATGAAAACAAAGGCGTTTTTCGTTGCGACGGGATCGTCTCACGAAATTTCAATCACCATTTTTCTCCTCCGATTGCGAAAACATTCTGTTGGCACCCACCTGCATAGGGAGAATTGATCATCACGATAAAATAAAGTAAATCAGGGCTCGTACAGAAAAATTTAAGTGCTCGTTTTTCCCGTGTGCCGTTAGAGAGTGGAACGGTAGAGAGACAGCTTGAAGGTGGTTCATTGAACCCTCAGCCAGGCGCTTTATTGTGAATAGCAGAGTAACCACGAAGATGTAGATGTAGATGTAGATGTATACCAAAATAAGAAACACCAGTTACAGATGCTTCACCGAAAAAGAAGGCCCATAAATTTTCTACGGGGATATGGGACATTCAGTTTAGGGGAGTCTCGTTGCAACTGTATTATCTGGGCATTTGCTGATCTTCATATGCGCGCATTATGTGTGTTGACATTTCCACTGACTTGAAATGTCGATTCATCACTGAAGACGACACGATCGAGAAAAATCTAAGTTATCATGCAGCGACATTTTGTTAGCATGTTGGCACACATAAACCGTAGTCTTAGAACTTGTAACAACAGCGAACGATAAGGATGTAATTGGAAGTCTCCACACAGACGCCACTGGAATTGCTAATTCACGACTAGCCTTCCGAATTGGTTTCTTGGGGCTACGCGTGAAGTACTCTCACTCATTCAACACGTTCTCCAGTTAACCTTGGTCGTTCCATATTCTGCGCACAGGTATACAAACGAAACTTTTTGAGTTGTTCTTTCATTTGATTTCTTATTTATGACTGTACGTTGAACGTAATAAATGTCGCCGGCCGCGGTGGCCGTGCGGTTCTGGCGCTGCAGTCCGGAACCGCGGGACTGCTACGGTCGCAGGTTCGAATCCTGCCTCGGGCATGGGTATGTGTGATGTCCTTAGGTTAGTTAGGTTTAAGTAGTTCTTTCTAGGGGACTTATGCCCTAAGATGTTGAGTCCCATAGTGCTCAGAGCCACTTGCACCATTAATAAATGTCACAAAGCCTTAAAATCCATATATTCATTTTGAACACCCTGTATATTTCACGTGTCTATGCAGCGGCAGAGAATAAATACCACCAGGGTAAGCTAAACGTGGTGTCAAAGATCTGGCTCAAATAACAACAATGTAATTTCACACAGTAGCAGCGAACAGCTTAAATTCGTTGTTTGTCCCATGCCGTTGTAAATAAGAAAGTGCATTGAATGAAAGGTGGAGTAATGAGCTGAATAGGCTATACCAGCGATACAGATACATTCACTGACGGCAGTAAGCAATTCGAATAAAGTCAGAACAGAACTAGAGCTGTCACAGGGATTTTTCGAAAAATGGCAACAATGTCAATTTTTAGAAAGTAGATGCCAGAGGCCAACAAAAGGAATCAAGCCTTGGCTAATGGGCGCTTCTTAAGATTCGGGTGGTCTGTACTCAGCATTAGTTCAGCAACACGTTCTGATCAAGTTAATATGAGTCGCGTGATTAAGATCTTCACAATTTCTCCCTGCACTGAAAATGGTATCCTAGATTTACCGTCCCATTTATCTATAATGACATCTCTAAAGCAAAACTTTACATTTGGGCTTTAGGAGAATGACCATGCAAGAGTGTCAGCATCGTGAACACTTTTTCCTTCCATTCTACACAGAAGTGTTCACAATAACGCGAATCCAGGAAAAAAATCTAGAAAGAAATTCGTGATATGTCAGAAGTTGTGGTGTGTTTCTTCCTATCCTATAGATTTGAATTAAATATGCCGCTTCTTACACCGACATCTACGTTAACCTCTACATCCATCCTCTGCAAAACCTTGAAGTTCATGGCAGAGGGTTCTTCCTGCCAAGAGCGACAATACGACATTTTGTAGGGGCGATGGAGGGCTAGACCTAAGGGTATTCGGAAGACGAATGGCGACTTATAAGAAGCCATAAAAAGTTCCAGTTCCAACCCTGGTAAAAATCTACTTAATATCAACTTTAATTCCTTCAGGTATGGAGAGGGAGAGGAATGACTGCTTATACGTCCTCGTGTGTGTTGTAGTTAGTCTAATCTTGTCGTCGAGGTAAACGGAACCATGAACAATAGTGTATACTATAGTTACCATAGTTACAGTCATTTGAAATATTTTTCACTACCGTAACATAAACATACATTTTCTGATATTTTTTAGTATTAACAGATTTTACACAACCACTACCTTCTGTAGACTGAATATTCATTTATTTATTTATACTTCTAAATCAATCTGTTGCCAAGAAAAAAGCATGTCACGATATAGCTAATAAATATATGCTTTCCCTCTGTAGTACTTTCCACACTGAGACAAAACAGTGCTTCATAGAGAACTTGACCATCCAGCCTGTCTACTTTTCATTGGTATCTCGTCATGTTATCCACTTAAGCCAAACCCATAACAAGTTTTAGGTACCTTCTAGAGACTTTTACTTTTGCGCGCCTCTTTTCCACACGATTTCAGTGTACTCAGTACTACAATTTGTGTATGTTCTCTACTGTCTTTCTCTGTATACAGAGTACACCCAATTCGTCTCACACCCGACCAAAGCATCAGCTGAGATAGCAAAATAGTGAAATACTGGACATTATTTTGATAGCAGCTGCCTTCCAATGAAAAGATAACAAACCAGTTATAGGTTTTCTGTGATTTGTTCAAGTCACTTCAAACACACACCGACATTGTGTCTTCCAACAAACCTGTAGTCTGTCACCTAAGCAGTTATGATATTTCTAAAAGGAAAGAGTCTAGGAAGCTTATTACCATCGATTGTATTCTACAAAAACACGTGTCAATCCTTCAATGATTAATAAAAAGGACCTCAGCTGTATCGTTACACATTTCTTGAGTTAAGACCGTTTTCGTTCGTTGAATATTTTCAGGTTTTCGGGCTATACTTACGTCATGACAAATGGTTTGTGTGCCATACGTAATGTTGAAGATCAAATCTAGAAGCAATGGTGGCAGACATTCTGCCGACCGCCTACTACTACTATTCCAGTCGTAATACAAATGTGTAATAATACAACTTAGGTGGTTTTTATTGAAGTTAGTGTCAGCTGTGGTGCTCAATATGATCAAGATTATTTATGCATAAATCCGCCAACCATACACATAGTAAAATGAACATATACATACATTTTCCACAAACGTCTAGGGGGGATAGATCTCTTCATGCCTTGTGTTGGAGTTAAAACGATGACACTTCTCAATGACGCTAGGCCTCCTCTAGTATTCACCAGTCCTTGGACGACGGGATTTCATGGGACTAGCAGGGACTGCTAACAGGGTGTACAACCCAAGTAAACTGATAGAGAAGTAAACCATATGCTGTCTGAACGGAGAAAGGTATATGAAAAGTGAATCAGAAATTTTTCTGGGCATGCATGGCAGACAGGTCGATGATAGGCAACACACACTTCATATGAGCGCAGCAGAATGCCTACGCCCTGCTGCCTCTCAGGGGCCTAACCAGTCTCAAATGACATAGCATCGTCATGAACCATCAGTGAACATTTTGTCCCTAACAAAAGCTCTTCCCTATGACGTCATCTGTCACCCCTAGCCATTTGTTCTAAGGACTTTGAAACATCCTGTGTATATATGACCAACTACAATTTACAATGATTTGTCTGATCAGTAAACACACCACCCAAATCGTCATCATGTCAAGATTTATACTTGTTTTTCTCCATTTCAGTTTTTTTATACAAATCAATTCCTGTGGGGTAGTCATAACGTGACAGAGTAAATTATTTTTTTGGAGGTACATGCCTGAAGTTGTTGCACACACTGAAATGCCCTGCACTACACTACCACAGCACACCACTAGAAGTGCCAGGACAAAATGACTCATGTTATACCCCCTTCATCGGTGAACTGTGCCATCTTGTCTTCGTTGCTCTTCCGGAATGCTACGGTACCACTGTGTGGGCATTTCATTTTAAGTCGGGACTACAGAATTGGATGCGTGAACAAACAAAAAATATTTACATAACTTTATTTTCTCTCGATACAGTAATTAGCTGTTTTAGTCAGAACCACAAACAGCTCAAATGCAACTAACCTCCCACGTGTCAGGTCAGCACTTCTCACGAATAGGGAATGCCAGGTTAAACATACAAGATGATGGAAAGTAATTGTACGCACCTCGTCGGCGTAACGTATGCACCAAAATAAGAGTAAAATGTTAAATAATGTTTTCTCTGAAACTGCGTTATTTCCGAGTTATGACACATACTTCATTTATGGTAGGCATTACATCAGTCTTTCCCATCCTTTCTGAGGCCCTTAACCTGAATCCAATCACATATGACCTAGTACTAAGGATTATGCTTAGCTGGCGGCTGTGTCCGAGCGGTTCTAGGCGCTTCAGTCCGGAACCGCGTGACTGTTTCGGTTGCAGGTTCGAATCCTGCCTCGGGCATGGATTTGTGTAATGTCTTTAGGTTATTTAGGTTTAAGTAGTTCTAAGTCTATGAGACTAATGACCTCAGATGATAAGTCCCATAGTGCTTAGAGGCATTTGAACCATTTGATTATGGTTATTTCCAACAACTTTTCTTTATAGAATGATGAAATACTTCCTCAGAAAAGAAAGCTAACTATCCAGATTGAGGATAGACACTTCTTACAAAATGTGATTCCCCTGCACCACTCCTCTCCCTAGTGGCTCTTGCTTCACGCACACTCTGCATCTCCATTTAAAGGCAATCGAATTAAAATACGTGCGCTATACTCACTGTTTGCAAATTGCCTCATTGCTGGACTGCTTAATTCTTAACAGGTCGAAATTGGAAGTTCTTTGGCTGCCAAAACATTATATCTGACAATTACTACTAATAATAAATAACACTGTGAATGCCTTGCAGCGATTTAGTAACCTTTACGTAGTTACTGTCATGCTGTGCCGTCGCGGTGTTTCTGTTGCCAAATGATTAATGAATCAATTTGTGGTCCATTGCAGGATCTATTACTACTTAGAAAATGCATTTTGATCAGATATTAAAGCGTATGTGATGTATACATCTCAGTTTTACTGTCGTAGATGCATGGCACAGAGCAAAAAGTTTGGGTGTAAAAAGTGGACTGTGAGCAGATGATGTTCTTACATTCGTTTCATAAGTTTTAATCTCAACCAAATTGTGTCGCAGTTTAATGCTAGTGTTTGATCAAAAGATAATCGTTGGTAACTTAGTAATCAGTAGTACAGTCTTAGGAAATAGTGATAATAATAATGATCGTTAAAAAATAATTTATTTTCGTAACCGTAACACAACTGAATTCATTTGTTTTTCCTTCTTAAAAAATTTCGTTTCACCCGTCAGAAAGTAATTACCTCTAGCCTAGGAACCATTGCATTCCATCACGGGCCAGTACAGGCTTTCGGCGTGTCGTGTTTGCCTGCATATTGACTATCCTCTACACTGCCCATTTGAATCTGACTCAAAATGCGGTTGTCTACTTGACTTCTGTGCGGTCCGTTGTACTCAATGGCGCCGTTGTGGTGTAGCGACACCAGATGTACTACGTAAATTCACTCTGTCGGTAGTCCATAGAACGCAGTCATCGTGTACAGTATGATGACGTACTCAGACTGTGAACATGCAGATATGCACCTCCTCTACGGCGCAATAGAAGGCAATCTACCAGCAGTAAAACGACGAAATATGAAAATGTTTCCAAAAGTGAGAGTGCCAAACCATCAGGATTTCAGAGCTGTGGGCAGGCGGTTAAGGGAACATGATATTAGTGGTGCGTCTCAGATATGTAGGAATCAGCTGAATGGAGTCTGTGTTGAGAACATCCTGGAAATGGTAGATGAAGTCCGACCACAAGTATCAACCATATAAGTGCCACTGTAGGACTTAATCAACTGCATGGTGCCTGCTTCGGAGACAGCAATTCCACCCATTAGAGGAGCTGACATTTGTAGGCTACCCTAGCCATCAGAATTCTTGTCAGTGGTTACTGGAGCGCTATGCTGCTGATCCACTGTTCGGTTGAAATGGCTCCGAGCACTATGGGACTTAACTTCTGAGGTCATCAGTCTCCTAGAACTTAGAACTAATTAAACCTAACTAATCTAAGGACATCATTCACATCCATGCCCGAGGCAGGATTCGAACCTGCGACCGTAGCGGTCGCTCGGCTCCAGACTGTAACGCCTAGAACCGCACGGCCACTCCGGCCGGCCACTGTTCGGTAGATGGGTGTTGTTTACAGATGAGAGCCTCTTTGCCCGAGCGGGTATCGTAAACACTGATAATACGCACTCGCGTGCGTATGGGTACCCTAGCCAAACTACGATATGACGGTGTCAAGATCGATTTGCAGTAAGCGTCTGGTGTGGTAGAATGGAAAATCAGTTACTCTGACCGCATGTTGCTGCACAGCACCTGACTGGCAGAGGTTATCGACAACTTTTGGAATTGGGCGCTGTGCTTCATTTTGTCCCACTTGCTACACGAAACAACACGCTCATGCGCGACAGTGCCCCTGCACATTTCAATGGGGAGCCAAGACAGTATCTTATAGTTGCTTACCCTGATGAGCGGACGGTTTGTGTAGGAAATTTGGTTGGTCCAACATCTGGACGTCACCTCTGGGGCCGTCTCAAGAAGCTATTACAAGAAGGTGTTGCAGTGGAGAATGTAGCACGACTACAGCAGCGAAGTGAAAATGGCTGTGCAGCTTTCCAGAATGGGATGAATGGAGCCTGCAACATTGTGAGAGTGATAAAACGTCGAACACCCCACTGTCTTCACCTAAATGAAGATCATTTTCTGCATGTTCTGGGGTAAATGTACAGTATGTAGCTGTGTTAAAACTCGGATCTCTTCGTTACGTTGCTTTCTGAGAAGAATAAATTTTTTGTTGGAGTCATGATCCCCAATATACTGCGTGACTCTGAAAGAAAGCGATTTCACGCAAAACTTTATTTCACTTTTTACTCTTATATTGATGCATGCACCCAAGAAGTGTGTACAGTTACTTTTAAATTACGCTGTCTATTTCTCCCACGCTCTTCGTGCAGAACTTAAGTTTATATCGACCCACACCTTGAAGAGCAGCGGCTCGTCGGACCCACGCAGGAGCTCTCAGCAGATGAGGCGCAGCTGAGGGCAGCGGCGCCGGGAGCTCGGGTAGGCCAGGAGACTGCTGGCCAGGACCAGCTCCTCGAGGTCCGGCAGCGCGTCTGAGCGTCTGGCAGGTCGCTCGCGGTCACGGCGGCGCCGACCTCACGGTGTGAGCGGACGTCGATGTCGGCGGGCAGGCCCAGGTGCTTCAGCCACAGCTGCTGACCGGCTGGCGACACCGCCACCAAAGCGTCCAGCACGCAGTGGTGGTGACGCAGAGCTACCGCAGCTGGCCGCAGTGGCGCAGGAGGGACAGGTCCCGGTTGAAGTCACAGCAGGTCAGCTGCATTGACTCGACAGACCGCAGAGCCACGGCAGCCGTCACCAGGTGGCCTTCCACGAACCTGCTATTAGTCAGCCGATGCCTACGCAGGTTTCCCGCACTCCTCTGACGGGAGGCTGGCACAGCCTACCAGTTGCAGCTCCTCCAGCTTACCTGAGCGCTGCCTCTGAAACTGCAGTTCCTCCAAGTCGGGGCACTATTTCGAGCATTCGCAAACAAGCGATGCCCTCCAATGCGTCAAAGTAAGCCCAACGACAGGAATTCTGTGAGGTTTGGGGATAGCACCAGTGCCCTTGCCGCCGGTCCCAGACTTGACCTGGCGTGCTGCTGCGTGCAAGCAATGGCACGAAATTATCACAGGTTCACCCATCTGTGGAAGGGGGAAGAAGTACGTCAGCAACAGAAATCCGAGATGATCTGGTGAGACGCACGCCAACCTGCGCACCCTGCCACCGCTCCAGGAAGTAATCATCGAGGTGGCCGATGAGTTTTCAGTGGGCATCTTCTACCTGTTATTGCTTCCTTCGCACACTGTGTAGTTCTTTAGTGGATACTGGAGCGAAGAACGGATGCTGTCCATGAACAGAGAATTCAGATAGTAATTTATTCTACACCTCATATCAAATAGCAAAAATACTACACAACTTTATTGCTGCAGTTGCAGCGTCAGTTTCTGACGGTAGATCTGAATGCAGAAATATATGCAGATACAAAAGAACCATGGACCTTGCCGTTGTTGGGGAGCCTTGCGTGCCTCAGCGATACAGATGGCCGTACCGTACGTGCAACCACAACGGAGTGGTATCTGTTGACAGGCCAGACAAACGTGTGGTTCCTGAAGAGGGGCAGCAGCCTTTTCAGTAGTTGCAGGGGCAACAGTCTGGATCATTGACTGATCTGGCCTTGTAACACTAACAAAAACGGCCTTGCTGTGCTGGTACTGCGAAAGGCTGAAAGCAAGGGGGAACAACGGCCGTAATTTTTCCCAAGGGCATGCAGCTTTACTGTATGGTTAAATGATGATGGCGACCTCTTGGGTAAGATATTCCGGAGGTAAAATAGTCCCCCATTCGGATCTGCGGGAGGGAACTACTCAAGAGGACGTCGTTATCAGGAGAAAGAAAACTGGCGTTCTTCGGATCGGAGCGTGGAATATCAGATCCCTTAATCGGGCAGGTAAGTTAGAAAATTTAAAAAGGGGAATGGATAGGTTAAAGTTAGATATAGTGGGAATTAGTGAAGTTCGGTCGCACGAGGAACAAGACATCTGGTCAGCTGAATACAGGATTATATATACAAAATCAAATAGAGGTAATGCAGGAGTAGGTTTAATAATGAATAAAAAAATAGGAGTGCGGGTAAGCTACTACAAACAACATAGTGGACGCATTATTGTGGCCACGATAGACACGAAGCCCATGCCTACTACAGTAGTACAAGTTTATATGCCAACTAGCTCTGCAGATGATGAAGAAATTGATGAAATGTATGACGAGATAAAAGATATTATTTAGGTAGTGAAGGGAGACGAAAATTAAATAATCATGGGTGACTGGAATTCGAAAGTAGGAAAAGGGAGAGAAGGAAACATAGTAGGTGAATATGGATTGGGGCTAAGAAATGAAAGAGGAAGCCGCATGGTAGAATTTTGCGCAGAGCACAACTTAATCATAGCTAACACTTGGTCTAAAAATCATGAAAGAAGGTTGCATACATGGAAGAATCCTGGAGATACTAAAAGGCATCAGATAGATTATATAATGGTGAGGCAGAGATTTAGGAACCACGTTTTACATTGTAAGACATTTCCAGGGGCAGATATGGACTCTGACGACAATCTGTTGCTTATGAACTGTAGATTAAAACTGAAGAAACTGCAAAAATGTTGGAATTTAAAGCGATGGGACCCGGATAAACTGACTAAACCTGAGGTTGTACTGAGTTTCAGGGAGAGCATAAGGGAACAATTGACAGGAATAGGGGAAAGAAATACAGTAGAAGAAGAATGGGTAGCTCTGAGGGATGAAGTAGTGAAGGCAGCAGAGGATCAAGTAGGTAAAAAGACGAGGGCTAATAGAAATCCTTGGGTAACAGAAGAAATATTGAATTTAATTGATGAAAGGAGAAAATATAAAAACGCAGTAAATGAAGCAGGCAAAAAGGAATACAAACGTCTCAAAAATGAGATCGACAAGAAGTGCAAAATGGCTAAGCAGAGTTGGGTAGAGAACAAATGTAAGGATGTAGAGGCATGTATCGCTAGGGGTAAGATAGATATTGCTTGCAGGAAAATTAAAGGGACCTTTGAAGAGAAGAGAACCACTTGTCTGAATATCAAGAGCTCAGATGGAAACCCAATTCTAAGCAAAGAAGCGAAAGCGGAAAGGTGGAAGGAGTATATAGAGTGTCTATACAAGGGCGATGTACTTGAGGACAATATTATGGAAATGGAAGAGGATGTAGATGATGAAATGGGAGATACGATACTGCGTGAAGAGTTTGATGGAGGACTGAAAGACCTAAGTCGAAACAAGGCCCTGGAAGTAGACAACATTCCATTAGAACTACTGACGGCCTTGGGAGAGCCAGTCCTGACAAAACTCTACCATCTGGTGAGCAAGATGTATGAGACAGGCGAAATACCCTCAGACTTCAAGAAGAATATGATAATTCCAATCTCAAAGAAAGCAGGTGTTGACAGATGTGAAAATTTCCGAACTATTAGTTTAATAAGTCACAGCTGCAAAATACTAAAGCGTATTCTTTACAGACGAATGGAAAAACTGGTAGAAGCCGACCTGGGGAAGATCAGTTTGGATTCCGTAGAAATGTTGGAACACGTGAGGCAATACTGACATTACGACTTATCTTAGAAGAAAGATTAAGGAAAGGCAAACACGTTTCTAGCATTTGTAGACTTAGAGAAAGCGTTTGACAATGTTGATTGTAATACTCTCTTTCAAATTCTAAAGGTGGCAGGGGTAAAATACAAGGAGCGAAAGGGTATTTACAATTTGTACAGAAACCAGATGGCAGTTATAAGAGTCGAGGGACATGAAAGGGAAGCAGTGGTTGGGATGGGGGTGAGACGGGATTGTAGCCTATCCCCGATGTTATTCAATCTGTATATTGAGCAAGCAGTAAAGGAAACAAAAGAAAAGTTTGGAGTAGGTATTAAAATCAAGGCAGAAGAAATAAAAGCGTTGAGGTTCGCCGATGACATTGTAATTCTGTCAGAGACAGCAAAGGACTTGGAAGAGCAGTTGAACGGAATGGATAGTGTCTTGAAGGGAGGATATAAGATGAACATCAACAAAAGCAAAACGAGGATAATGGAATGTAGTCGAATTAAGTCGGGTGATGCTGAGGGAATTAGATTAGGAAATGAGACAATTAAAATAGTAAAGGAGTTTTGCTATTTGGGGAGCAAAATAACTGATGATAGTCGAAGTAGAGAGGATATAAAATGTAGACTGGCAATGGCAAGGAAAGCGTTTCTGAAGAAGAAAAATTTGTTAACATCGAGTATTGATTTAAATATCAGGAAGTCGTTTCTGAAAGTATTTGTATGGAGTGTAGCCATGTATGGAAGTGAAACATGGACGATAAATAGTTCGAACAAAAAGAGAATAGAGTCTTTCGATATACGGTGCTACAGAAGAATGCTCAAGATTAGGTGGGTAGATCACATAACTAATGAGGATTGGGGAGAAGAGGAGTTTGAGGCACAACTTGACTAGAAGAAGGGACCGATTGGTAGGACATGTTCTGAGGCATCAAGGGATGACAAATTTAGCATTGGAGGGCAGCGTGGAAGGTAAAAATTGTAGAGGGAGATCAAGAGATGAATACACTAAGCAGATTCACAAGGATGTAGGTTGCAGTAGGTACTGGGAGATGAAGAAGCTTGCACAGGATAGAGTAGCATGGAGAGCTGCATCAAACCAGTCTCAGGCTGAAGACCTCAACAACAACAACAAGAAAAGAGTTATAAATCTGTCACTGTTCAGTACAATGTCTATTCAGAAGATGTTGAGCCCTGGGCATTATGAAAGTCTGTAAATGTTACTCGACTGACAAGCATAAAAATGGCTCAGCGCATGAATTTTCGAACTTAAGTACACCCACCGCTAGAGCTTCGGAAAGGGGATGCTTGCATCTCATTGGCAGTGGCCTAATCGTTCGTGGCCTCGCCCCCGTGGCGCGGTGTCCGCTGTAGGAACCGCGGCGGCGTAAACTGACGGCGCACGTGTTTCAAGCAGCGACCGACAGGATAACAGCCGATATCGCTCTGCTCGTGCGTAGTTTTGTCAGTAATAGACGTAGGAGCCATGCAGAACTGTCCAAGATTGAGGTGCCAGTATTTGTCGACGATATCAACATCGCAGGGGACATGTTGCGCGCTCGACCTACTAACGATTATTCCATTCTCCAAAAACTATCGATCGTGAGGACACCATATGCTCACAATCCACATCTTCCAAAGGGCCGCGAAATCAATAGTCGATCGAGCAGACAGGTCTTGCCGACAAAAAATTCCACCTCGGCGACTGACTTTTCTGATGTTGAGAGCCCAAAAGGAACGATCTGTTTTATCTGATAAGAGCTTTCCAAAGCCAATAACGCATAATTTTTTTTAATTTACAACAATCAGTTTCGACAGACTTTGCTGTCATCTTCAGGTCTTCAAAAATTTCCACCTTAGTCACTGACGGTCCTGCACGGCTCCTATGTGAATCACTGACAGACACAGTCGTGTGTAGAGAATACCCACCGCAAACTCGTTTGTCGCTTTGATGGAAACTTCCTGGAACGGCGGCGGGTCGTGAAAGACAGCACGCGGCTCGGCAGATTCGTTCGGCCTTCTGTTACCGACGTACCTCTTCCCTTCCACAGATGGGTGAACCCTGTTTCAGTTTCGTACCACTGTTCGCACAGAACAGCACACAGGACCAAGTCTGGGACTAGCAGGAAGGCAAAGATGGGAAGTAGCACGTCGTTCTGTAGGTTATAGATCCCAGCCAGCGATCTAGATGCCATTTCTGTGATCAGAAGTAAATTTACTAGTTACACATCAGAAGAAGTTTCACTACAGATTTTAAGGGTGCCTGTTTAATTTATAGTATAGATGTGAATGTTGAGCAGTAGTACATTAAGGCTACACCGAAGATTAGTTTGCTTCATCTCTCATTACGTGTCTATCCAGCGAAAGTTATTTTTTTCTATGTTGCGACCTTAGAGCATTTTAGTATTTTAATTACATGTCAGATCATAAAGAAAAAAGGCTGAAAACCGCTCCATAAACGAGCCAGAAAGTTGTACATCCCAGGCTGAGAAGGCCGCCTGGATATTTAGAAAAGACGACGCGTCCCGATGCACGTGGAAACTAGCTATCGCTAAAACGTTGGTCAATATGGCAGCTTAAGCATAACACATGCCACTTCGCTAAAGGAGCCGAGGGTCGAGCTCAAACGCGTGATGGAAAGAAACCGGAATTGAATATGAAACGTTAATCTAAAGTTAGGGCGATCACATGTAGATGGAATGTTCCAGAAAGGTAATGAAGGAGGTCGTGTGCAATCAGAAACAATATAAAAGAATGACCCATCAACAGATTCGAGGGCGAACAGTCAATTGCAGGATTGAGTACCTCGTGGGCAGTGATGCCCGGCAATAGATACTGGAGGAGATATAGAAGCGTCAGTCACGGGAAGATGGCAATAGACTTCATTGGACACCACTGCACCAGTGAGATAACAAGCATTTTACAATTTCAGTGGTGTGGTGTTGAACAGAGACTGCCTATCTTTGCCTCAGTTACAACTGAGGATTTCAGTAAATGTCAGGAACAAGTCACGGCTTCATGCCTGTCTGCTTTTTTAAACCAAGCGACCAGTAGTTCACAGAACGAGAGGCAGTAACAGCATTTGTTTCTGATAGGAATTATAATAGTGGATGCTGACAGAATCCTGAGAAGGTATTCTGGTGAAGTACCCAATAAACCGTGTCATAACAAGGGGTAGGGGTCCGGCGCTTCATCTATCTGTGTGTTTAAGACACCACCATATTTGTATAAAGAATAAACAACAGCTACTTCGGCAGACCATTGCTGCCGATTTAGAAACTCCTTGTCATCATTATTCAAAGCAGTCCTCAGCAACCAGGGAAATTGCCTCTTCATGTCCGGTATAAAGGTTGATTAAAGTAATCGAAACAACACCTCAGACTGTCACAGCCGTCGACATTCCGTCTGCGCCACGTAGGCCGCACCACCTCTTTGTTGGTGGAGTGTACCCGTACCGTCCCACTGCCCCTCTCTAGCAGGGTGTCCGAGAAACCCTGCATCCCACTTCACTTTGTACAATTGTGGAAATGAATAGTTGTTTGATTCGTATCTCTGCTTTCAACCTGATGAAAAGTTTCATATTCTTTCATGTCAATGCTGCACTATACTAATTTCGAAGTCGTGGCTCTTCTGAGTGGACAAAGTTACAATATAGAGGGGCGATTAGTAGAGCATGCTTGAGCGCAGGGACGTCCACAGGCAGACGACACAGTGACAGAGAGATTGACAGCGTTTTCAGGCCGCTTTGACAGCCCTGCATTTGTACCAGGCAGTGACAAAGACACACTGTGCTCGTGAGGTTACGCAAGAGGAAACTCGTTCTGCCGTCGCCCAGTTGACTGAGCAGGCTGTAGTGAAATCCACTGGCAAGAGGTCACCTGAACCCGAGGTACCGCGGCCAACAATCCATGACCATATTAAAAAAGATTTTAAAATTAAGTTAAACATACTATTTAGGCAAATATCAGTGACTGAATTATTACCTGACAACGTGGAGCAGTGATTTTCTGTCTGCCGTTCTTTGTTGACAGTTATTAAATTAGTAAAAGTGTAACTTCAAAGGCAACGAGAAGTAGCCACATACACAAGATATTGAGCACTATGGCGGGGTTTCCTCCAACTAGAATGTGTTAGAATCTCAAACATAATTCGGCAGCCTGTCTGTCATTTGTGATTCTGTTGTATTTACAGGAAGAACTTTCAAACTTAATCTTCTGTATTTACAAGAAGACATTTCAAACTTAATCTTCTGTATAAGTACATGCCTCTAGCCTGGTTGAATACCTTTGAAAGTCTACCACATACAAATGACACTTTTAGCTATGTAATACGAGCACTTAATTTGTCTCTGTACTCCTCAGGTACACATATTATTCTTTTGTTTCCATACTTTTAAAAATGTAACTGTATCGGCTAGCAACAAGGTTTTAATTGCCTTAGGATTTCTGGTAGTCGTTAATCTTTACATAACAAGTTCTCGTTTTCCCGGAATAAATGATTTTAAGTTTTCTCACATGTTGTCCTTTCTTTCTGCATACATTTCTTATGTGCTCAATTACTGACAGAGAATGTACACTACTGGTCATTAAAATTGCTACACCACGAAGATGACGTGCTACAGACGCGAAATTTAACCGACAGGAAGAAGATGCTGTGATATGCAAATGATTAGCTTTTCAGAGCATTCACACAAGGCTGGCGCCGGTGGCGACACCTACAACGTGCTGACATGAGGAAAGTTTCCAACTGATTTCTCATACACAAACAGCAGTTGACCGGCGTTGTCTGGTGAAACGTTGTTGTGATGCCTCGTGTAAGGAGGAGAAATGCGTACCATCACGTTTCTGACTTTGATAAAGGTCGCATTGTAACCTATCGCGACTGCTGTTTATCGTATCGCGACATTGCTGCTCGCTTTGGTAGAGATCCAATGACTGTTAGCAGAATACAGAATCGGTGGGTTCAGGAGGGTAATACGGAACGCCGTGCTGGATTCCAACGGCCTCGTATCACTAGCAGTGGAGATGACAGGCATCTTATACGCATGGCTGTAACGGATCGTGCAGCCACGTCTCGATCCCTGAGCCAACAGATGGGACGTTTGCAAGACAACAACCATCTGCCGAACAGTTCGACGACGTTTGCAGGAGCATGGACCATCAGCTCGGAGACCATGGCTCTGGTTACCCTTGACGCTGCATCAGAGACAGGAGCGCCTGCGATGGTGTACTCAACGACGAACCTGGGTGCACGAATGGCAAAACGTCATTTATTCGGATGAATCCAGGTTCTGTTTACAGCATCATGATGGTCGCATCCATGTTTGGCGACATCACCGTGAACGCACATTGAAGCGTGTATTCGTCATCGCCATACTGGCGCATCACCCGGCGTGATGGTATGGGGTGCCATTGGTTACACGTGTCGATCACCTCTTGTTCGTATTGACGGCACTTTGAACAGTGGGCGTTACATTTCAGGTGTGTTACGACCCGTGGCTCTACCCTTCATTCGATCCCTGCGAAACCCTGCATTTCAGCAGGATAATGTACGACCGCCTGTTGCAGGTCTTGTACTAGCCTTTCTGGATACAGAAAATGTTCGACTGCTGGCCTGGACAGCACATTCTCCACATCTCTCACCAATTGAAAATGTCTGGTCAATGGAGGCGGAGCAACTGGTTCGTCACAATACGCCAGTTACTACTCTTGATGAACTGTGGTATCGTGTTGAAGCTGCATAGGCAGCTGTACCTATACACGCCATCCAAGCTCTGTTTGACTCAATTCCCAGGCGTATCAACGCCGTTATTACGTCCAGAGTTGGTTGTTCTGGGTACTGATTTCTCAGGATCTATGCACCCAAACTGCGTGAAAATGTAATCACATGTCAGTTCTAGTATAATATATTTGTCCAATGAATACCCGTTTATCATCTGCATATTTTCTGGGTGTAGCAATTTTAATGGCCAGTAGTGTAGTTACCCTGCATTATAATCCACCGATGTGGCTGTGTAACAAGATGGCACAACTTTGTCAATAACACATATTAATACATTTGTGGTCATATAAATTACTGTTATTCTCCAAATTATTATTTTTTTCCTCACGCAGTAATGATATAGACAATACAAAAATGTCACTACCAAACTGTGCAAAAAATAAAAATAATAAAACAAACAAGATACAACGCACAAAACCGTGAAATCCGCCACTAGGGAGCATTCCTAGCACCAGAACGCATTGCTAGCAGAAAAGGGTCATTTACTATTAGTCCTGCTATCAGGCCTCAGATGCTGTGGGTGAGAGAAGCCAACCTTTAAGGAGCATGTTTACACACAGCACGATTGCCATTCTGCAGTTATGCGTTCCAGTCCTATAGGGTTGGCTAACAAGCTGTTCATGGCTAGATACGAGGGGAAAAAGTAACAGTGACAATGAACGGGCATTGGCTGAAAGAGTAACGGAGTACTATATGTCCACACATGACAGACGAGGCTCAGTAACTGAAAATTCAAGATCAGAATCAGTAGCAGAATAGTCAATAATTCATGATAGTCTCACCAATGTAAGAATTCAGGAAACAGATGCAAACACCACGGAACTAGTAGAGTTATTGCCACAGGAGGAACAATAGGTACAACAGTTTCTGACAATTGTGTTTGCCACATTCAAGTGAAATCATACAGTTGGAATATAATTGCAAAGTGAAACCTCACATTTCTATACAAAGCTGTATCTGACCCCACTCGCAAAGGAAGCGGTAGTGGATACGAAAGACCAACGTGTGATGGATGGAGGCGTCACAGAGCTGGCAGTAAATCATTACAACAACATGATGGTGGCTATCTCCAAGGAAGATGTAATGGTGTGGTCAGTTCTTGATGATTGCAAGTTAAATCACATCCCGGCAGAGAGATCGGCTAGAATTAACTCTATGGGCTATGATCTTACATATAGTTACTAGCAGGTTCAATAAACACCAGGTTACTAATGTTGTTGTTGTTGTCCTGGTCTTCAGTCCTGAGACTGGTTTGACGCAGCTCTCCACGATACTCTATCCTGTGCAAGCTTCTTCATCTCCCAGTACCTACTGCTACCTACATCCTTCTGAATCTGCTTAGTGTATTCATCTTTTGGTCTCCCTCACCGATTTTTACCCTCCACGCTGCCCTCCAATACTAAAATGGTTATCCCTCGATGTCTCAGAACATGTCCTACCAACCGATCCCTTCTTCTAGTCAAGTTGTGCCACAAGCTCCTCTTCTCCCCAATTATATTCAACAGCTCCTCATTAGTTATGTGATCTACCCATCTAATCTTCAGCATTCTTCTGTAGCACCACATTTCGAAAGCTTCTTTTCTCTTCTTGTCTGAACTATTTATCGTCCAAGTTTCACTTCCATACATGGCTACACTCCATACAAATACTTTCAGAAACGACTTCCTGATATTTAAATCAATACTCGATGTTAACAAATTTTTCTTCTTCAGAAACGCTTTCCTTGCCATTGCCAGTCTACATTTTATATCCCCACTACTTCGACTATCATCAGTTATTTTGCTCCCCAAATAGCAAAACTCCTTTACTATTTTAATTGTCTCATTTCCCAATCTAATTCCCTCAGCATCACCCGACTTAATTCGACTACATTCCATTATCCTCGTTTTGCTTTTGTTGATGTTCATCTTATATCCTCCCTTCAAGACACTATCCATTCCGTTCAACTGCTCTTCCAAGTCCTTTGCTGTCTCTGACAGAATTACAATGTCTTCGGCGAACCTCAACGCTTTTATTTCTTCTCCCTTGATTTTAATACCTACTCCAAACTTTTCTTTTGTTTCCTTTACTGCTTGCTCAATATACAGATTGAATAACATCAGGGAGAGGCTACAACCCTGTCTCACTCCCTTCCCAACCACTGCTTCCCTTTCATGCCGCTCGACTCTTATAACTGCCATCTGGTTTCTGTACAAACTGTAAATAGTTTTTCGGTCCCTGTATTTTACCCCTGCCACCTTCAGAATTTGAAAGAGAGTATTCCAGTCAACATTGTCAAACGCTTTCTCTAAGTCTACAAATGCTAGAAACGTAGGTGTGCCTTTCCTTAATCTAGCTTCTAAGATAAGTCGTAGGGTCAGTATTGCCTCACGTGTTCCGATATTTCTACGGAATCCAAACTGATCTTCCCCGAGGTCGGCTTCTACTAGTTTTTCCATTCGTCTGTAAAGAATTCGCGTTAGTATTTTGCAGCCGTGACTTATTAAACTGATAGTTCGGTAATTTTCACATCTGTCAACACCTGCTTTCTTTGGGATTTGAATTATTATATTCTTCTTGAAGTCTGAGGGTATTTCGCCTGTCTCATACATCTTGCTCACCAGATGGTAGAGTTTTGTCAGGACTAGCTCTCCCAAGGCTGTCAGTAGTTCTAATGGAATGTTGTCTACTCCCGGAGCTTTGTTTCGACTCAGGTCTTTCAGTGCTCTGCCAAACTCTTCACGCAGTATCATATCTCCCATTTCATCTTCATCTACATCCTCTTCCATTTCCATAATATTGTCCTCAAGTACGTCGCCCTTGTATAGACACTCTATATACTCCTTCCACCTTTCTGCTTTCCCTTCTTTGCTTAGAACTGGGTTTCCATCTGAGCTCTTGATATTCATACAAGTGGTTCTCTTTTCTCCAAAGGTCTCTTTAATTTTCCTGTAGGCAGTATCTATCATACCCCTAGTGAGATAAGCCTCTACATCCTTACATTTGTCCTCTAGCCATCCCTGCTTAGCCATTTTGCACTTCCTGTCGATCTCACTTTTGAGATGTTTGTATTCCTTTTTGCATGCATCATTTACTGCATTTTTATATTTTCTCCTTTCATCAATTAAATTCAATATTTCTTCTGTTACCCGAGGATTTTACTAGCCCTCGTCTTTTTACTTACTTGATCTTCCGCTGCCTTCACTACTTCATCCCTCAAAGCTCCCCATTCTTCTTCTGCTGTATTTCTTTCCCCCATTCTTGTCAATTGTTCCCTTATGCTCTCCCTGAAACTCTGTACAACCTCTGGTTTAGTCAGTTTATCCAGGTTCCATCTCCTTAAATTCCCACCTTTTTGCAGTTTCTTCAGTTTTAATCTACAGTTCATAACCAATAGATTGTGGCCAGAGTCCATATCTGCCCCTGGGAATGTCTTACAATTTAAAACATGGTTCCTAAATCTCTGTCTTACCATTATATAATGTATCTGAAACCCGTCAGTATCTTCAGGCTTCTTCCATATATACAATCTTCTTTTATGATTCTTGAAGCAAGTGTTAGCTATGATTAAGTTGTGCTCTGTGCAAAATTCTACCAGGCAGCTTCCTCTTTCGTTTCTTACCCCCAATGCATGTTCACCTACTACGTTTCCTTCTCTCCCTTTTCCTACTGACGAATTCCATTCACCCATGACTATTAAATTTTCGTCTCCCTTCACTATCTGAATAATTTCTTTTATTTCATCATACATTTCTTGAATTTCTTCGTCATCTGCAGTGCTAGTAGGCATATAAACTTGTACTATTGTGGTAGGCATGGGCTTCGTATCTATCTTGGCCACAATAATGCGTTTACTATGCTGTTTGCAGTAGCTTACCCGTATTCCTATTTTCTTATTCATTATTAAACCTACTCCTGCATCACCCCTATTTGATTTTGTGTTTATAACCCTGCATTCACCTGATCACAAGTCTTGTTCCTCCTGCCACCGAACTTCACTAATTCCCACTATATCTAACTTTAACCTATCCATTTCCCTTTTTAAATTTTTTTGACCTACCTGCCCGATCAAGGGATCTGACATTCCACGCTCCGATCCGTAGAACGCCAGTTTTCTTTCTCTTCATAACGACATCCTCTTGAGTAGTCCCCGCCCGGAGATCCGAATGGGGGACTATTTTACCTCCGGAATGTTTTACCCAAGAGGACGCCATTATCATTTAACCATACAGGAAAGCTGCATGCCTTCGGGAATAATTACGGCCGTAGTTTCCCCTTGCTTTCAGCCGTTCGCAGTACCAGCACAGCAAGGCCGTTTTGGTTAGTGTTACAAGGCCAGATCAGTCAATCATCCAGACTGTTGCCTCTGCAACTACTGAAAAGGCTGCTGCCCCTCTTCAGGAACCACACGTTTGTCTGGCCGCTCAACAGATACCCCTCCACTGTGGTTGCACCTACGGTACGGCTATCTGTATCACTGAGTCACGCAAGCCTCCCCACCAACGGCAAGGTCCATGGTTCATGGGGGAGGGGGGGGGGGAGAGTTACTAATAATACAGAGATTTTCTGAAGGGGAGAAGTCTTATCAGTTAACGACGTTACCTTTTCGGCTTAAAGCGTCTGCTGCAGTGTTTCTAAAGGCTCTTTGTGACATGTTGGGTCACTCCTTAAAAATGAGGTCCCGAGCTACATAAAATAATTTCAGCCAAAATGCGTGGGAGCTTTACTAGGACAGGTATTGCAAGCTTTAGGAGAAAGAGGAACGACTGTGAACTTAATAGAGTTTGCATTTGGTTGAAGTCAAATTAATCAGTCAGGAGGGAATAATGTGCTCATTGCAAACTCATTGCAATACGAGATGTGCCTATTGAAACCAGCGCACGGCAAGTATGAGCTTCTACAACACTAGTGGGATTGTACAGGAAGTCAGTCAGCCACAAACCTGAAGTTTGCTGCATCTTGAACAGGAGTTCCATAGAATCAAGGAACTACTGGGCAATGCTAGGCTTTTAACTCATGCTAATCATACAGAGCCATCATCTTGTGATGGACAGTTGTTAACTGGGGAGTTAGTGTTGGCCGTAACATCGTAGTGAAAGATGCAAATGGACAGGAACACAGGACAACAGCATTCGTATATCCGAGCCTGAATAAGTGAAAGAAGAATTAGTCTGTAAAAGGTTTTGAAATATTCGTTGTCGTCTGGGCGTTTCTAAAGTTCTGGTTTTTCTTGATAGATCGGCACACAGGTCTGGACAGACACTAAGGCACTGGGATTCCTGATGGAGGCCAAGCTCATACATGGACACCTACTGCGATTCGTGCTGGCCTAGGAGCTTAACTTTTCGTTCTATTTACCAGACAAAGAGGATGTGCAAATAGAGTGAATATTTTGTCCTGTTTGGTTTGTCGTGAATCGGTAGATGAGGACAAGCCTTTCATACCGTATAGCAACGACTAGGAAGAAAGGAAGTACGCTGAAGAGACATACACTGAAACCAACGTTCTGACACCTCTCCAACATACGAAATGTTGAACCACGTTAAAGACAAAATCGAACTCTAGGCGCGTACTGTGTCTCCTGTGATTATGGTGGCATTTCCATAGGAAAAACTGTTTGCATTGTTGCTGAGCGATGTACGGGGCGTTCACGACATACTAAACAAGGGAAATTTGAGAAGTCGGTTGTGGATGAACATAGCCTAGAAAACGGACATAAAGTACAATTTGAAGAGACAAGTGTTTTGGCTCACAATACCATCATATTGATACTCTGCTACAGAAGAAGGGGCCGAAATCGGAATAAACAGCAACCATTTTAAAGGAGGCCAGGGGTACACACGTAGTAGGGGGCATGGAGGGGGCTTTGGGCACCGAGCGAAAGCAAAGACAGAGACTGGATGCTTATAGGGAGGCGGGAGCAGCAGTTTCAAACGTGGCGCTACCCCTTACGCCTCCTAACATCACTCTGTGATGGGACGGAGCTGCCACAGATGCATGTGTCAGTTGGGCCCTCTAGGTAGGTTCCAGACGCCGCTATTGCTTCTACACTACTGGCCATTAAAATTGCTACACCCAGAAGATATGCAGATGATAAACGGGTATTCACTGGACAAATATATTATACTAGAACTGACATGTGATTACATTTTCACGCAATTTGGGTGCTTAGATTCTGAGAAATCAGTACCCAGAATAACCAGCTCTGGACGTAATAACGGCCTTGATACGCCTGGGCATTAAGTCAAACAGAGCTTGGATGGCGTGTACAGGTACAGGTACAGCTGCCCACGCAGCTTCAACACGATACCACATTTCATCGAGAGTAGTGACTGGCGTATTGTGACGAGCCAGTTGCCCGGCCACCATTGACCAGACGTTTTCAGTTGGTGAGAGATGTGGATAATGTGCTGGCCAGGCCAGCAGTCGAACATTTTCTGTATCCAGAAAGGCCCGTACAGGACCTGCAACATGCGGTCGTGCATTATCCTGCTGAAATGTAAGGTTTCGCAGAGATCGAATGAAGGGTAGAGCCACGGATCGGAACACATCTGCAATGTAACGTCCACTGTTCAAAGTGCCGTCAATGCGAACGACAGGTGACCGAGACGTGTAACCAATGGCATCCCATACCATCACGCCGGGTGATGCGCCAGTAAGGCGATGACGAATACACGCTTCCAATGTGCGTTTACCGTGATGTCGCTAAACATGGATGCGACCATCATGATGCTGTAAACAGAACCTGGATTCATCCGAAAAAATGAAGTTTTGCCATTCGTGCACCCAGGTTCGTCGTTGAGTACACCATCGCAGGCGCTCCTGTCTCTGATGCAGCGTCAAGGGTAACCGGAGCCATGGTCTCCGAGCTGATGGTCCATGCTGCTGCAAACGTCGTCGAACTGTTCGTGCAGATGGTTGTTGTCTTGCAAACGTCCCCATCTGTTGACTCAGGGATCGAGACGGCTGCACGATCCGTTACAGCCATGCGGAGAGGATGCTTGTCATCTCGACTGCTAGTGATACGAGGCCGTTGGGATCCAGCACGGCGTTCCGTATTACCCTCCTGAACCAAGCGATTCCATATTCTGCTAACAGTCATTGGATCTCGACCAACGCGAGCAGCAATGTCGCGATACGATAAACCGCAACCGTGATAGGTTACAATCCGACCTTTATCAAAGTCAGAAACGTGATGGTACGCATTTCTCCTCCTTACACGAGGCATCACAACAACGTTTCACCAGGCAACGCCGGTCAACTGTTGTTTGTGTATGAGAAATCGGTTGGAAACTTTCCTCATATCAGTAGGTTGTAGGTTTCGCCACCGGCGCCAGCCTTGTGCGAATGCTCTGAAAAGCTAATCATTTGCATATCACAGCATCTTCTCCCTGTCGGTTAAATTTCGCGTCTGTAGCACGTCATCTTCGTGGTGTAGCAGTTTTAATGGCCAGTAGTGTACATTAGCAAAACACCATGCCAGCCCCGACAGTCAATGACTAAAGCCTAATGATGATGGTGAGAACAGCTATTGAAAGCTCAAAAGTTTTATTCGAAGTGAGGTTAAGTGTAATCCGAGAAGACTTGATCGAAGGGCAGTGTTATGTTCCTGCGAGACATATCAAGGAATTAAAGCTCGGATAGTGCCTATTAGATTGCGAATGTACACTCTTTGACATAAAACTTGACCGGCGGCCGGCCGCTTCAGAGGCTAAGTCCGCGCCGATCGCGACATGGGACAAAAAAACTGGCCAACTCGCTAATTCTCTAAGTCCGGTTATCTGCACAATCTGGCAACACTGTAGACTGCGGCACTTCCTGGAGGAAAACTTGTCCCATGATAGAGAAACTCTAGGCTGAATACGCCTGTGGTCTAGCGGTAGCGTGCGTGGTTTCTGTTCATAATGTAAGTGGATCGAGAGCAGCTGGCATAAAATATTTTTATAGCCTCTTCTGTCTGAATGCTGAAGACGTGAATGTAATGGTAGCGCAGATTCAATCTATTTCGCTTTGTGACACACCGATATCAAAATTTTATCCAGTAACGATTTTGCGGCAGCTTTCCTGCAGACTGTCCTCCTCTGGACGCCGTATGCGGCAAAGCTCCGGGATCCATTTGCTGGCTACTGGCAGCGGCCGTGGCGACAGCAGCGGCGCTGCACTCCCCCGTTCTTTATCGAAAGCGCCTGCTACCGCTCATCGCTTTTGATGATTTAAAACGCTTTATTATTAAATGTTGCTCCACAGAAAATTTCTACAATTTCCATTCACGCTCAAAAGCAACGGAGACAGACGCCCTGATTAGGAGGCGGGTATTATATTACATTAATCGGCAAGAGCTGAGTATGGCCCGAAATTAATTTTATAGACTGGGACGAAATTAAACCACCTCACTACATTCGATGAATTTATAAATGCTTCATACCTCGTTTCTTTTCCTTTCAAACTCAATTATTTGTGCAACTTTTGGTCAATGTTTGGATGTTTTCGTCAAGCCAGAGTGAGCGTCTGTGGTGTAAAGTGTATTACAGTTCTTGTTTCATTCCTTATGGTAAGTCTATGCGATAAACTGTGTGAATACCTTGCAATGCATGCTCTGTAGCAGTGCAGGAACATTGCACATTTGGAGTTCCATGTATGGATTCATGAAGTATTTATTGTTGATCGGAAGTGATAGTTAAGGTCATCAGATTTAAACCAGAAAAATTTGTCGTTTTGAAGGTTTCAGAGAACGGAAAGGAATTGCTAACACCGGTGTTAGAAAACGTCTACAGTTAAATGCTATTGCAAAAATTTAGAAGAAGGGAACTATATTAATGAACATGTGCACTTCATAAACAACTTTCTGACATGTTAGACCTATATGACGAACAAAGCTCAAATTTATATCGTTGACAGTCGGTTTGAATCTTTTCAGGGTCTATTTTACAGTGAAGCACCTTGGAATTTGCAAAGCAGAAATCCATGATATTAACTTAATTTACTAAGTCGAAATCGGACGAAGATTGATGTTTAAAAGGCATTCTTCAGATTTCGCATAAGAAATTTTTACTAGCAGTTTACAACTCCATTAATTAAAATGGAAAATAAAAGGTTGTAGTCAGCGGCTTCTACCGTGATTCGAACTGCTATGTCTTATAGTACAAGCACTGCAACGCACAAGGGAACCTCTGAGCTAACGACACACTGGCGGCCAGAGGCGGAATATAGTCACTGCGATGTTGCCTGAGCCTCAAAACGCAACCTTAAACACACGAACAGAGGAGGTGGAGATTACTGTTTTAACGTACCGTCGACAACGATGTCATTAGAGACGGAGCACAAGCTCGGATTAGGGAAGGATGGGGAAGGAAATCGGCCGTGCCCTTCCTAAGGAACCATCCCGGCATTTGCCTGAAGCGATTTAGGGAAATAATTGAAAACCTAAATCAGGATGGCCGGGCGCGGGATTGCACCGTCGTCCTCCCGAATGCACACACAAACAGGTGTTACTTATGTGAAGAACGCCGTTCTTGGAGTCCAGAAATTAAATATACTTTCTAATTGTGTCATCTTGCAGTGGATTATATCGTACGAGTCTTCGATGTGGAAAACGAATGTCAAGTGAATTTAGCGAGGTAACGCCGACCTACACCCGGAAGTAAATGCACTATCAGAGTGTTGACAAATACTTGCTACGACGCTGCCATTTCTAGGCTCTCTGACGAGGCAGCTCTTCAGCGAAATGCTTGCCGTGATTCTCCGATACGGTTCTTCAGAGTGGAGACGCGCGCGCACGTTTGGTTTTTATGCGGCGTTCTCCCCTGATGGTTTCTGACGTCGCCTTGTGGGCTATGTATACATATGAGACATTCAATTATCATTAATCCAGAATGATACAAGTTTCAGCTTCCGGCATGGAAGAAGGCTGTTGACGACGACATTATATCAATTCAACGTAGGGAAAGCAAAACGGATCATTCAATGTTTCTCATTCAACATAAAGCATGTGAGATAATTTTCCGTAACGTTCATAATCATCTAAAAATACAAACGAAGTAAAAATACACCGGAAGCTTATTCGAATTGAATATAACGCTTTGCACCTCGATGTCGAATTTGTCCACTTGCAATCTTTTGCAGCATACACATAGAATGTCATGATTACCACGAGAATGAAGAAATATGTTGGTAAGGATGGAAGCAAGAAGAGACGCAGTCAACAAATATTCTATTCCTCATGGCATTCATTTCATTTGACACGTAAGAAGAGGTAAAACGGGAGTTTACTTTCGTTAACACGAAAGATATGCCGCACATATTGATAACGAGGAAGTCTGCGTCTTCATACGTTTCCTCCTTGAAATCTGTATGCTCTATTATATACTAAGTAGCCCGATCATTGTTTCAGTAATGTTACCCTCTTGTTTGACCCCGTAACGATGAACAGATTCCAAATGCATGTCTCCCTTCCTGGGTTGTTTTTTGTGTTTTATTGCTTGGAATTCCTGAAGCAGACCACTGTGCCTTCCCCCCTCGTGGGTTAGGTCTCAAAACTAAACCGCTTTGTATCCAATGGCATAATTTATTCAGACAGCATCAGCATAAGACTATCAAACAAAGCCTTCCATTTACAGTTGCAGCACTCTAACCAGCACTGACCAAAGTGTAATCCACGGTCATGGTCCTAAATTACCAGCTGTCTGCTACTGTGGCAAAGTCCGTACTACACTTTCGATTCCGCAGCACCATTTTATCTGGTAACACTGTGTAGTTGCACAGTTGTGCTACCAGGTCTGTCCTCACACTGTCAACTTTATGTATCTCACTTCTCCTGTAGCGTAGATCACGAGGAGCCGAAGTAAATGAGTGTATTCTGCATGACGTAACATTCAGTATTCCCTTCTTTCATAGCCACTCTTCATGTGCATCGATACCAAATAGGAATGCGAAAACTCTTGCGAGTGAGAGAATGACAATAACAATCGTAACAAGAACAAGCAAATAATGAATGATGTTTATTCCAACGCAGAACGAGAATGGCTTTAAATATAAAAATCTGTATCTATATCTATATCCATATCTATTGATCTTTGAGTTGGCACAATGCAAATATATTCTTAGCATTTAGTTACTGAATTTAGTTCTGGATGTTTGCAGAGAAAAGGAAAAGTCGGTACTTCTCGCTAGTGTAATATAATGTGAACCAGCAACTACCCTTTCCTTAGAACACGACTCAAGCAGGTCCTCAAGTAGGTAGCAAGGCACTGCTGCATTCTGTGCCCTGACATTGCTCTGATGACGGTTAATGCAGATAGTTCCGATTATGAAATACAAAACGTATTGCAGGTTAGTTCCTAGGATAGTAACATTAAATTTGCGTTGTAGACGGCACATGAACGTGACGACTATCCATATTACTCATCAATATAAAAAGACAATATTTTGGGAATTTAGCAGGATTACTCAAAATGAATTCTGAAATTGGGTGACTGACTGCACAGGTGCTAAACGTCGTCAAGAGTATACAATGTCCTAATCGCATTAGGAATATGAAGATCGTCTTCGACAGCTCACAACTTTCACATTGCTATCTCCACCCTACTCCAGACAGCCCTCGGTGGAGTTGCACTACTTTGCCGATGTTATGGAAGGCCTTCAAACCGACAACAGACCACATATTGAAAAATACAAGCGAATTCTCTTGCAGCGTAAGCTTATTTGAACTAATCTAAAAATTATTGGAGAGGAACATTGTCCTATTCAAAAAAAGTAAAATGTTACACACTGTTGACGTCAAACGGACATTATCTATGTCCAGTCTTGTGTCCTACTCATCTATAATATCAAGTGTACAATGAAAATGATTATATATAATGGATGATAGGGTAATGCATTGATACCAGATGGTGGGGGCCGGCCGGTGTGGCCGTGCGGTTCTAGGCGCTTCAGTCTGGAACCGCGTGACCGCTACGGTCGCAGGTTCGAATCCTGCCTCGGGCATGGATGTGAGTGATGTCCTTAGGTTAGTTAGGTTTAAGTAGTTCTAAGTTCTAGGGGACTGATGACCTTAGAAGTTAAGTCCCATAGTGCTCAGAGCCATTTGAACCATTTGAACTATTTAACACAAAATGACATTAAAAATTAAAGTTATTCACGAGTAGCTAGTTGAGAATATGTATGAACATTAAATGACACGACGAACTGAAATAATATGACGAAGAGTTCAGCGCTCACTGGGAATAGAGCCCCACACATATCGTTGTTGACTACACACAAAGAGACGTCAGCTACCGAATTTTTCTCCACCAGCTGCTCAGAATAGCATCTTGAACTTACAGTCATCTCGCAAATAGTTCTGTGTCTCACTGGGAGTTAAAAACGTCAGATATCGTTAGTGTTGACAACGAATGAAAATACATTAAAAATCAAAATTATTATCCACCAGCGGATAGGTGTTCTCATGATAGAGCTTGATAATACATAATTAAATCTTTAGTGCCGGGCCAGGATTCGATCCCATTCACGCGTAATATGTCAAGGTGTTGAGGAATCTGCAGTTTTGAACAAACAACAAATTGTAGCCGAGCTGTATTGCCACGAAGGGATCAAATTCCGCGTTAAGGGCGGTCTGAGTTGCATTCCCAGTTTAGAACCAATTTTATCGACATACAGAAGCTCAAATAAAAGATGGAATAACTGTCCTGTGACCATACATAGCGTTTGTGTCGTCACTTGAAATAAATAACTGGTATAAGAAAGGTTACTGGTGATAGAGTTTCTACATGTCGCCACTCCAAACTTTATTGTGGTTCAACCTACCGCCTACTTGGTAAAGAAGGACTATCATCTTTAATGTGAATTTTCAGACCACGCAGCCATTATATCTCCTTCACTTGGTGTAGCCAGGAGAGAATGGAATCTGTCTCTCCCTATCTAAAATCATTGACGGAAGTGGGAATCGAACCCAGACCATAGGTATAACAACCTACATCCGTCCAACAGACCACGAAATCCTCTTCTCTGCGAGTCATTTTTCTATCGTAACGCAGTTGCGCCACACTGGATGAGAATTCTGACACGCAGGCTCCCTGTAGTAATTTGCAGCATGTTCAGTAAATTCATTTACTTGGTTGACCGAATCACCATGAACTAGCTGCCTCGGCTACCCAGTGCATACATTCGACTATTTTGTAATCACAGAAATAAAATCACGTAACTGCCACCTACACACAACTGCCAACAGTGTAGGATGCAGAAGTTTAAATAGGAAGTGTTCCTTTCCACTTGAGCTATTCTATTGCGCTATCTGTTACTAGAAAACGTCGTTCAGTCCAAAAGAAAAACTGTAACTGTTTGTCTCTCAGAAGTCAAGACCTGGCCATATGCATAATCTCACAGTGCTGTGGAATCCAAAAGTTCTGGAGGAATAGTTGCCGAGCTCTGGAGCTGCTGTAGCTACGTGTCAGCTTGTAGCATAGATAAGATGTCGCGAGTTCGAATACATTCAGTGCTACATTTTTTAAAACGCAATTCTGCTCTCTGCTGAAGGTATCAATCTAATGGAACTTTGAACATAATTCCCTTCACTTCTCAACCCAAAGTAGTCGCATGTGGAAAAAGGGCTAACTACTGTGACATTTTGTTCTATTCAGGTTTAATAGACAGCAGGCAGCAGATGCATCTCGAAGATGTGCAGGGAGAGCGCATCGTGCCATAATATGTCAGAAAAGTATTTTCTACATTAGCCGTCGTGTGGTGGTGATATTTTATTCTTCTTCAAACTTTGTTTGACAGCTTTAACTCAGAACAAGTTTTCTACATGCATGTAATCAATAAACTGCATGTGCATTGTCAGACTGTCATAGGTAACATCAGAGAATTCGCATATATCGTTGATGATTAATTTCTCTCTCATGTTTACTATTGTTTTAACAACACTAAAGGAAACCTTACGAAAATTGTGCACTGTATTATAAGAAATGAAATAAAACTAACCATGATAACCTTACGACGAAAGTATCTGTACACAAGCATGCCTCTATCGACACGAATTAGTAGATTTTGATTGGGTCTGTGTTTAATTGGTATGCTGTGTCATACTCAAGAGGTATGCAAATGTGGCATTTCATAAATATAGTTACGTATTCCTAGAAACCCAAAATTCGCTTGTCAGCAGCGGAAAGAGGCCTTATCTGTTGTGCAGCATTGTAAGTTTTTCAACATTGCACTATGAGCTGAAAGCATTTTCTTGCGATTTCCTTATTGATGTTTGATCTGACTGCTTGTAGCTCTTTCACAGAAGGGATAAAAACGTTACAGTCAGTGAGACTGGAACTGCGAACCGTAACAGACGCTTTTTCACAGGTCAGCACGTTACCACAGAGCTGGCGAGGAGGTATGGGTCTTAGCTTCCTATTACGAGGGCAATAGTAACTAGAACTCGTAAACCGCTATTTGAAGGTCGAGATTAGTTGCGGTTTCCACCTGCAACGACTTTCCTGGGCTGAAAACCGTAAATTTTCAATCTTTTGTTACCCTTCAAGCGATAATAACTCAGATTATTCAATGGAAATGACAGGTAAAATCAAGTGAACTTTGAGGCTTAATTCCGTGCACACCAGGAAGTAACTCGTCGATCACAGAGTTGCCAAACATACGTTGCCTTGTTGCCAAATCTCAGTTACAGTACCAGCAGGAAGAAGACGAACCGATGTGATCCTACAGCGGTCTGGGAAGTGACCATAGCTGGTGTCTCCAAGTCGCGGCTGCTACGGCCTGGAATACGTAATGCGTCTGATTCGCTTTCTGTAACTAGGTTTAGGGACTGGAGCGTAGTTACTAATAATACTCAGAACTGACTGCAAACTGAGCATCATAAATCAGTAACTCTCATTGTTGTTTTTATATTTCTTTCGTAAGTGTACTCAAAACTAAGAAAGTCATTCACAGGCGTTTTCGTGCCTCGCCGATAGTCGAGCACAACATACAAATAAAAATAAAAAAGAATGTGTGTGTGTGTGTGTGTGTGTTTGTGAGAGAGAGAGAGAGAGAGAGAGAGAGAGAGAGAGAGAGAGAGAGAGAGAGATAAATAAAAAGCAATGAGAGAGAGTGTAAAAAATTGTTGTAAAGAAATTGAATCATGGTATTTAAAGAAATCTTTCATTAAAATGACACGTTCCACATCATTACGAAATGTCGTATTCATGATCTATGGAACAAGAGTTAATCTAATGTAATCTAATCTAATCTAATCACATCATATTGATGATTAGCCATGAAGAGTCATGAATTACCGAAATTTTGGCCAATACCAGTAACCAAATCTAAACTTGAAAATAAAAGACGACAATTTTTGTAATAAACCGTGACTTCTATCAAGACCCTTTCGTCCCTGTTATCTAACCACGAAAGATGTCTGATATACCTCCATTCTGAAGTAACAAAGTGTGCATGCATTTAAAGATGAAGTGCATGATGTGAAGTTCTGTGACGGAGATACGAACCCAACACGTAATCCGATTGTTAACTAAGAAAAATCAAATGTTACGTATCGGTTTTTCTTACGAGCCGCTAGGTGTCTGAATCTAAAATAAGGATACAAACTTTTGTGCCTAAGCGACAATCGAACTGCACACCTACCGTGCATCCACGAATATAGCTTAAGTATCAGTTGCTTACTCATGAACAGTAAGATGTGTGAGTGTTTGACCAGAAATAACGACACCTGTTGCGATTGTTGGAAACACATGAACAGACATTGAAATTGCGCGTTAATTTTCACTAGCAGGTGGGTGTGCACTTGATAAAGCTAGAAATGAAATTATGAATATTTTTGTACTGGATCAGGTTTCAGACCCACATACTTACCTTTGGAGGAGACCTAGAGAAGACTGCAGTCTTGGGAAAAGGAACGAAATGACTGAACTATACTGTTCCGAGAGATTCAGATCCTCGAAAGAGGAGATACGAATTCGAATCACAGTCCAGCACCAAATTTTTAAACGTCTCTAGTTCAATCAAGTACAAGTAAAATAAGAGCCCTGTCCCTTTAAATGGCTATCGGTTCATCAAATAAAATAAAATTTTCTAATGTAAGTAAGCTTACTGGCGACTGTATTTCTGTTTACCATGACTTCCGCTGTGTCATTTCCCAACGTAAACCGGCTCTGCCCAGTTGGTAATGAAGGAACGTGATGTTTAATGCGGATTCTGGATTATAACGTCTTTCTCTTGAGGTTACCAGAGGTAAAATAAATCTGTTTGTGCCTCTTAAAAGTAAATGCCTGAACCCACGCATTGCACCTGTGATAGCTCGTTCCACCATACCATTGTGGCCACATTACCCAGCCCCAAGAGTGTGCTGTAACGGATGATGTGCTTAGCTTACAAAATTAGTCACGGTGGAAAAAATGCGAGTCTATTAAATGGTCAAGTAGAAGCAAGCTTCTGACGCAGAGATTATGCTGTTCTCATGTCAGCAGGATGTAAAGACTCTTCTAGGCATCATAGGCTGGATGTGAAGCCATTTTGATTTTTCACAAATTCAGCAAATTTCTTAGTTCGAGAAAATCCACTGTGAAGTGTGAAGTTGCCTGATAATTCGATTATTACTGTTATTATTAATATCATTTTATTCATACCGCTGCTGGAACACAACCGTAGTCTTCAGGTAAAACGCGAGACCAGCTAATATAACGTCTGGCGACCGAAAGCACATATCGACAAAATTTTTATCGCCCCTTTCCTCTCGGTGCTGAAGCTATGAGTGTAATTCAAGCGAATCTACAATATCATATTAGCTGGTCTCGCGTTTTACCTCAAGACTACGGTCGTAGTCAAGAGTAATGTACTAAGACTGGAGTCAAGACTTCCTCTGGGAAGTGCCGCAGTCTACATGTTGCTAGATCGAGCATATTGCCAGACATAGAATTCTGAGAGGAGCACGACTGTATTGTCCACCTTACGTGAACGACTCGGTGGTCAATTTTTTGGTCTGAGACTGTATCTACAACACATATTGCACGCTGAAGACCCAGAAGAATTTTTAAAAAAAAGTAGTTTATGAGAGCAACGTTAACCATAGCGTTCGAAGTATTCATAGTATTGTATACGTGTGTGTAAACGCCTTCCAATGACCACTCAAGAAAGACAAGAATACACAGTCTAGCTCCAATATTATAAATACGCCTCAGTTTGTGGATGAACTCAGACTTAGGTTGATAATAATTGTGAAAATTTAGCAGCACTGTACCCATTGGTGTTAAACTCGTTTTCAACCAATGATTCCCACAGCTACAGGGATACTACTTGTGATACCTCTTAGACAAAATGCTTAAGCAGTGTTATCAGACGAAAAGATCAACCTGACACAAACTGTGGGAAGTTTGTTTTACAACCTTCTTAGCTGGATATTCAGCTTTTTCCTATTTGAGATATCTGTGAACGTTGCTGCTTAAGACGATTTAAGCAGAAACTAAATTCCCTCAGCTTCGACAATGTTTAAAGAAATCGTCTTTTTGGCACTAAATCGTGGTTTGTGAATTGTTTACCGGCCGTACTCTGCCGTATTTTGCCGGTTGGAAGGCAAAAGCTTACTGACAAATTTCACACAGAAATTACTGTTACAGTGTACTTATGGAGCCAAATGAGTGAATTGCGTATTTTCCGGTGAGAAAGAGCACTGGCAAACAGTCTTCGCTACATTAGGTTATTTAAACTGGTGTCACTCGGAGCTAGAATTTATGGTCAGCGACTAAGTGTAAGGTCAACGTTTCGGATGCGAGTTTTGCGACTGTGAAATACTTTCCTACATTATAGAAGCGAATATTAAATTTGAACTAATATTGCGAAAATTTTGTACTTGGACAGCTTAGAATGAAAATACTTCTGCTTATTTCAAAGGGAAACAATAGATTTTCTAAAACACTGTCTGTCATACACAACTTGAAACAGGTCATGTCGACCAAATCATGTGGAAGAACTAACACCAACGTATATCGGAAGGCAGTAAGATCTCTTGCCTTTTGGTTTGTCAGTACTCGATAGCCATTTCTAGGCGAAAGTAAATGAAGAAAGGCAGTGCGTTTTTGTTACCAAGTAACGTCTTCGTCAATTACTTTAGTTTTAAAGTAATCTACGAGTAATTGCTGGTGTTTGATAGTAACATGAAAAGGATTCCGTAGACAGGGAAAGAACCTGTTCTTGGGAAACTACATCTATAGTGACCAAAAGGCATTAAATGACGTTCAAGCACTTGTGTTACAGCAGCGGTATGAATAAAATGATATTAATAATAACAGTAATAATCGAATTATCCGGCAACTTCACACTTCACAGTGGATTTTCTCGAACTAAGAAATTTGCTGAATTTGTGAAAAATCAAAATGGCTTCACATCCAGCCTATGATGCCTAGAAGAGTCTTTACATCCTGCTGACATGAGAATAGCATAATCTCTGCGTCAGAAGCTTGCTTCTACTTGACCATTTAATAGACTCGCATTTTTTCCACCGTGACTAATTTTGTAAGCTAAGCACATCATCCGTTACAGCACACTCTTGGGGCTGGGTAATGTGGCCACAATGGTATGGTGGAACGAGCTATCACAGGTGCAATGCGTGGGTTCAGGCATTTACTTTTAAGAGGCACAAACAGATTTATTTTACCTCTGGTAACCTCAAGAGAAAGACGTTATAATCCAGAATCCGCATTAAACATCACGTTCCTTCATTACCAACTGGGCAGAGCCGGTTTACGTTGGGAAATGACACAGCGGAAGTCATGGTAAACAGAAATACAGTCGCCAGTAAGCTTACTTACATTAGAAAATTTTATTTTATTTGATGAACCGATAGCCATTTAAAGGGACAGGGCTCTTATTTTACTTGTACTTGATTGAACTAGAGACGTTTAAAAATTTGGTGCTGGACTGTGATTCGAATTCGTATCTCCTCTTTCGAGGATCTGAATCTCTCGGAACAGTATAGTTCAGTCATTTCGTTCCTTTTCCCAAGACTGCAGTCTTCTCTAGGTCTCCTCCAAAGGTAAGTATGTGGGTCTGAAACCTGATCCAGTACAAAAATATTCATAATTTCATTTCTAGCTTTATCAAGTGCACACCCACCTGCTAGTGAAAATTAACGCGCAATTTCAATGTCTGTTCATGTGTTTCCAACAATCGCAACAGGTGTCGTTATTTCTGGTCAAACACTCACACATCTTACTGTTCATGAGTAAGCAACTGATACTTAAGCTATATTCGTGGATGCACGGTAGGTGTGCAGTTCGATTGTCGCTTAGGCACAAAAGTTTGTATCCTTATTTTAGATTCAGACACCTAGCGGCTCGTAAGAAAAACCGATACGTAACATTTGATTTTTCTTAGTTAACAATCGGATTACGTGTTGGGTTCGTATCTCCGTCACAGAACTTCACATCATGCACTTCATCTTTAAATGCATGCACACTTTGTTACTTCAGAATGGAGGTATATCAGACATCTTTCGTGGTTAGATAACAGGGACGAAAGGGTCTTGATAGAAGTCACGGTTTATTACAAAAATTGTCGTCTTTTATTTTCAAGTTTAGATTTGGTTACTGGTATTGGCCAAAATTTCGGTAATTCATGACTCTTCATGGCTAATCATCAATATGATGTGATTAGATTAGATTAGATTACATTAGATTAACTCTTGTTCCATAGATCATGAATACGACATTTCGTAATGATGTGGAACGTGTCATTTTAATGAAAGATTTCTTTAAATACCATGATTCAATTTCTTTACAACAATTTTTTACACTCTCTCTCATTGCTTTTTATTTATCTCTCTCTCTCTCTCTCTCTCTCTCTCTCTCTCTCTCTCTCTCTCTCTCACAAACACACACACACACACACACACATTCTTTTTTATTTTTATTTGTATGTTGTGCTCGACTATCGGCGAGGCACGAAAACGCCTGTGAATGACTTTCTTAGTTTTGAGTACACTTACGAAAGAAATATAAAAACAACAATGAGAGTTACTGATTTATGATGCTCAGTTTGCAGTCAGTTCTGAGTATTATTAGTAACTACGCTCCAGTCCCTAAACCTAGTTACAGAAAGCGAATCAGACGCATTACGTATTCCAGGCCGTAGCAGCCGCGACTTGGAGACACCAGCTATGGTCACTTCCCAGACCGCTGTAGGATCACATCGGTTCGTCTTCTTCCTGCTGGTACTGTAACTGAGATTTGGCAACAAGGCAACGTATGTTTGGCAACTCTGTGATCGACGAGTTACTTCCTGGTGTGCACGGAATTAAGCCTCAAAGTTCACTTGATTTTACCTGTCATTTCCATTGAATAATCTGAGTTATTATCGCTTGAAGGGTAACAAAAGATTGAAAATTTACGGTTTTCAGCCCAGGAAAGTCGTTGCAGGTGGAAACCGCAACTAATCTCGACCTTCAAATAGCGGTTTACGAGTTCTAGTTACTATTGCCCTCGTAATAGGAAGCTAAGACCCATACCTCCTCGCCAGCTCTGTGGTAACGTGCTGACCTGTGAAAAAGCGTCTGTTACGGTTCGCAGTTCCAGTCTCACTGACTGTAACGTTTTTATCCCTTCTGTGAAAGAGCTACAAGCAGTCAGATCAAACATCAATAAGGAAATCGCAAGAAAATGCTTTCAGCTCATAGTGCAATGTTGAAAAACTTACAATGCTGCACAACAGATAAGGCCTCTTTCCGCTGCTGACAAGCGAATTTTGGGTTTCTAGGAATACGTAACTATATTTATGAAATGCCACATTTGCATACCTCTTGAGTATGACACAGCATACCAATTAAACACAGACCCAATCAAAATCTACTAATTCGTGTCGATAGAGGCATGCTTGTGTACAGATACTTTCGTCGTAAGGTTATCATGGTTAGTTTTATTTCATTTCTTATAATACAGTGCACAATTTTCGTAAGGTTTCCTTTAGTGTTGTTAAAACAATAGTAAACATGAGAGAGAAATTAATCATCAACGATATATGCGAATTCTCTGATGTTACCTATGACAGTCTGACAATGCACATGCAGTTTATTGATTACATGCATGTAGAAAACTTGTTCTGAGTTAAAGCTGTCAAACAAAGTTTGAAGAAGAATAAAATATCACCACCACACGACGGCTAATGTAGAAAATACTTTTCTGACATATTATGGCACGATGCGCTCTCCCTGCACATCTTCGAGATGCATCTGCTGCCTGCTGTCTATTAAACCTGAATAGAACAAAATGTCACAGTAGTTAGCCCTTTTTCCACATGCGACTACTTTGGGTTGAGAAGTGAAGGGAATTATGTTCAAAGTTCCATTAGATTGATACCTTCAGCAGAGAGCAGAATTGCGTTTTAAAAAATGTAGCACTGAATGTATTCGAACTCGCGACATCTTATCTATGCTACAAGCTGACACGTAGCTACAGCAGCTCCAGAGCTCGGCAACTATTCCTCCAGAACTTTTGGATTCCACAGCACTGTGAGATTATGCATATGGCCAGGTCTTGACTTCTGAGAGACAAACAGTTACAGTTTTTCTTTTGGACTGAACGACGTTTTCTAGTAACAGATAGCGCAATAGAATAGCTCAAGTGGAAAGGAACACTTCCTATTTAAACTTCTGCATCCTACACTGTTGGCAGTTGTGTGTAGGTGGCAGTTACGTGATTTTATTTCTGTGATTACAAAATAGTCGAATGTATGCACTGGGTAGCCGAGGCAGCTAGTTCATGGTGATTCGGTCAACCAAGTAAATGAATTTACTGAACATGCTGCAAATTACTACAGGGAGCCTGTGTGTCAGAATTCTCATCCAGTGTGGCGCAACTGCGTTACGATAGAAAAATGACTCGCAGAGAAGAGGATTTCGTGGTCTGTTGGACGGATGTAGGTTGTTATACCTATGGTCTGGGTTCGATTCCCACTTCCGTCAATGATTTTAGATAGGGAGAGACAGATTCCATTCTCTCCTGGCTACACCAAGTGAAGGAGATATAATGGCTGCGTGGTCTGAAAATTCACATTAAAGATGATAGTCCTTCGTTACCAAGTAGACGGTAGGTTGAACCACAATAAAGTTTGGAGTGGCGACATGTAGAAACTCTATCACCAGTAACCTTTCTTATACTAGTTATTTATTTCAAGTGACGACACAAACGCTATGTATGGTCACAGGACAGTTATTCCATCTTTTATTTGAGCTTCTGTATGTCGATAAAATTGGTTCTAAACTGGGAATGCAACTCAGACCGCCCTTAACGCGGAATTTGATCCCTTCGTGGCAATACAGCTCGGCTACAATTTGTTGTTTGTTCAAAACTGCAGATTCCTCAACACCTTGACATATTACGCGTGAATGGGATCGAATCCTGGCCCGGCACTAAAGATTTAATTATGTATTATCAAGCTCTATCATGAGAACACCTATCCGCTGGTGGATAATAATTTTGATTTTTAATGTATTTTCATTCGTTGTCAACACTAACGATATCTGACGTTTTTAACTCCCAGTGAGACACAGAACTATTTGCGAGATGACTGTAAGTTCAAGATGCTATTCTGAGCAGCTGGTGGAGAAAAATTCGGTAGCTGACGTCTCTTTGTGTGTAGTCAACAACGATATGTGTGGGGCTCTATTCCCAGTGAGCGCTGAACTCTTCGTCATATTATTTCAGTTCGTCGTGTCATTTAATGTTCATACATATTCTCAACTAGCTACTCGTGAATAACTTTAATTTTTAATGTCATTTTGTGTTAAATAGTTCAAATGGTTCAAATGGCTCTGAGCACTATGGGACTTAACTTCTAAGGTCATCAGTCCCCTAGAACTTAGAACTACTTAAACCTAACTAACCTAAGGACATCACTCACATCCATGCCCGAGGCAGGATTCGAACCTGCGACCGTAGCGGTCACGCGGTTCCAGACTGAAGCGCCTAGAACCGCACGGCCACACCGGCCGGCCCCCACCATCTGGTATCAATGCATTACCCTATCATCCATTATATATAATCATTTTCATTGTACACTTGATATTATAGATGAGTAGGACACAAGACTGGACATAGATAATGTCCGTTTGACGTCAACAGTGTGTAACATTTTACTTTTTTTGAATAGGACAATGTTCCTCTCCAATAATTTTTAGATTAGTTCAAATAAGCTTACGCTGCAAGAGAATTCGCTTGTATTTTTCAATATGTGGTCTGTTGTCGGTTTGAAGGCCTTCCATAACATCGGCAAAGTAGTGCAACTCCACCGAGGGCTGTCTGGAGTAGGGTGGAGATAGCAATGTGAAAGTTGTGAGCTGTCGAAGACGATCTTCATATTCCTAATGCGATTAGGACATTGTATACTCTTGACGACGTTTAGCACCTGTGCAGTCAGTCACCCAATTTCAGAATTCATTTTGAGTAATCCTGCTAAATTCCCAAAATATTGTCTTTTTATATTGATGAGTAATATGGATAGTCGTCACGTTCATGTGCCGTCTACAACGCAAATTTAATGTTACTATCCTAGGAACTAACCTGCAATACGTTTTGTATTTCATAATCGGAACTATCTGCATTAACCGTCATCAGAGCAATGTCAGGGCACAGAATGCAGCAGTGCCTTGCTACCTACTTGAGGACCTGCTTGAGTCGTGTTCTAAGGAAAGGGTAGTTGCTGGTTCACATTATATTACACTAGCGAGAAGTACCGACTTTTCCTTTTCTCTGCAAACATCCAGAACTAAATTCAGTAACTAAATGCTAAGAATATATTTGCATTGTGCCAACTCAAAGATCAATAGATATGGATATAGATATAGATACAGATTTTTATATTTAAAGCCATTCTCGTTCTGCGTTGGAATAAACATCATTCATTATTTGCTTGTTCTTGTTACGATTGTTATTGTCATTCTCTCACTCGCAAGAGTTTTCGCATTCCTATTTGGTATCGATGCACATGAAGAGTGGCTATGAAAGAAGGGAATACTGAATGTTACGTCATGCAGAATACACTCATTTACTTCGGCTCCTCGTGATCTACGCTACAGGAGAAGTGAGATACATAAAGTTGACAGTGTGAGGACAGACCTGGTAGCACAACTGTGCAACTACACAGTGTTACCAGATAAAATGGTGCTGCGGAATCGAAAGTGTAGTACGGACTTTGCCACAGTAGCAGACAGCTGGTAATTTAGGACCATGACCGTGGATTACACTTTGGTCAGTGCTGGTTAGAGTGCTGCAACTGTAAATGGAAGGCTTTGTTTGATAGTCTTATGCTGATGCTGTCTGAATAAATTATGCCATTGGATACAAAGCGGTTTAGTTTTGAGACCTAACCCACGAGGGGGGAAGGCACAGTGGTCTGCTTCAGGAATTCCAAGCAATAAAACACAAAAAACAACCCAGGAAGGGAGACATGCATTTGGAATCTGTTCATCGTTACGGGGTCAAACAAGAGGGTAACATTACTGAAACAATGATCGGGCTACTTAGTATATAATAGAGCATACAGATTTCAAGGAGGAAACGTATGAAGACGCAGACTTCCTCGTTATCAATATGTGCGGCATATCTTTCGTGTTAACGAAAGTAAACTCCCGTTTTACCTCTTCTTACGTGTCAAATGAAATGAATGCCATGAGGAATAGAATATTTGTTGACTGCGTCTCTTCTTGCTTCCATCCTTACCAACATATTTCTTCATTCTCGTGGTAATCATGACATTCTATGTGTATGCTGCAAAAGATTGCAAGTGGACAAATTCGACATCGAGGTGCAAAGCGTTATATTCAATTCGAATAAGCTTCCGGTGTATTTTTACTTCGTTTGTATTTTTAGATGATTATGAACGTTACGGAAAATTATCTCACATGCTTTATGTTGAATGAGAAACATTGAATGATCCGTTTTGCTTTCCCTACGTTGAATTGATATAATGTCGTCGTCAACAGCCTTCTTCCATGCCGGAAGCTGAAACTTGTATCATTCTGGATTAATGATAATTGAATGTCTCATATGTATACATAGCCCACAAGGCGACGTCAGAAACCATCAGGGGAGAACGCCGCATAAAAACCAAACGTGCGCGCGCGTCTCCACTCTGAAGAACCGTATCGGAGAATCACGGCAAGCATTTCGCTGAAGAGCTGCCTCGTCAGAGAGCCTAGAAATGGCAGCGTCGTAGCAAGTATTTGTCAACACTCTGATAGTGCATTTACTTCCGGGTGTAGGTCGGCGTTACCTCGCTAAATTCACTTGACATTCGTTTTCCACATCGAAGACTCGTACGATATAATCCACTGCAAGATGACACAATTAGAAAGTATATTTAATTTCTGGACTCCAAGAACGGCGTTCTTCACATAAGTAACACCTGTTTGTGTGTGCATTCGGGAGGACGACGGTGCAATCCCGCGCCCGGCCATCCTGATTTAGGTTTTCAATTATTTCCCTAAATCGCTTCAGGCAAATGCCGGGATGGTTCCTTAGGAAGGGCACGGCCGATTTCCTTCCCCATCCTTCCCTAATCCGAGCTTGTGCTCCGTCTCTAATGACATCGTTGTCGACGGTACGTTAAAACAGTAATCTCCACCTCCTCTGTTCGTGTGTTTAAGGTTGCGTTTTGAGGCTCAGGCAACATCGCAGTGACTATATTCCGCCTCTGGCCGCCAGTGTGTCGTTAGCTCAGAGGTTCCCTTGTGCGTTGCAGTGCTTGTACTATAAGACATAGCAGTTCGAATCACGGTAGAAGCCGCTGACTACAACCTTTTATTTTCCATTTTAATTAATGGAGTTGTAAACTGCTAGTAAAAATTTCTTATGCGAAATCTGAAGAATGCCTTTTAAACATCAATCTTCGTCCGATTTCGACTTAGTAAATTAAGTTAATATCATGGATTTCTGCTTTGCAAATTCCAAGGTGCTTCACTGTAAAATAGACCCTGAAAAGATTCAAACCGACTGTCAACGATATAAATTTGAGCTTTGTTCGTCATATAGGTCTAACATGTCAGAAAGTTGTTTATGAAGTGCACATGTTCATTAATATAGTTCCCTTCTTCTAAATTTTTGCAATAGCATTTAACTGTAGACGTTTTCTAACACCGGCGTTAGCAATTCCTTTCCGTTCTCTGAAACCTTCAAAACGACAAATTTTTCTGGTTTAAATCTGATGACCTTAACTATCACTTCCGATCAACAATAAATACTTCATGAATCCATACATGGAACTCCAAATGTGCAATGTTCCTGCACTGCTACAGAGCATGCATTGCAAGGTATTCACACAGTTTATCGCATAGACTTACCATAAGGAATGAAACAAGAACTGTAATACACTTTACACCACAGACGCTCACTCTGGCTTGACGAAAACATCCAAACATTGACCAAAAGTTGCACAAATAATTGAGTTTGAAAGGAAAAGAAACGAGGTATGAAGCATTTATAAATTCATCGAATGTAGTGAGGTGGTTTAATTTCGTCCCAGTCTATAAAATTAATTTCGGGCCATACTCAGCTCTTGCCGATTAATGTAATATAATACCCGCCTCCTAATCAGGGCGTCTGTCTCCGTTGCTTTTGAGCGTGAATGGAAATTGTAGAAATTTTCTGTGGAGCAACATTTAATAATAAAGCGTTTTAAATCATCAAAAGCGATGAGCGGTAGCAGGCGCTTTCGATAAAGAACGGGGGAGTGCAGCGCCGCTGCTGTCGCCACGGCCGCTGCCAGTAGCCAGCAAATGGATCCCGGAGCTTTGCCGCATACGGCGTCCAGAGGACAGTCTGCAGGAAAGCTGCCGCAAAATCGTTACTGGATAAAATTTTGATATCGGTGTGTCACAAAGCGAAATAGATTGAATCTGCGCTACCATTACATTCACGTCTTCAGCATTCAGACAGAAGAGGCTATAAAAATATTTTATGCCAGCTGCTCTCGATCCACTGACATTATGAACAGAAACCACGCACGCTACCGCTAGACCACAGGCGTAATCAGCCTAGAGTTTCTCTATCATGGGACAAGTTTTCCTCCAGGAAGTGCCGCAGTCTACAGTGTTGCCAGATTGTGCAGATAACCGGACTTAGAGAATTAGCGAGTTGGCCAGTTTTTTTGTCCCATGTCGCGATCGGCGCGGACTTAGCCCCTGAAGCGGCCGGCCGCCGGTCAAGTTTTATGTCAAAGAGTGTACATTCAGACATAAAACCTGGGCGCCATCTATGATGTGAAAGTGTGTGGAGGAAGTTCTCATGTTATTACAGTGCAGTGATCTACAAACGTTACGCATTGAAGACACAAAGTCACGAGATGGAGTCCACTCCTTCACGTATTTTTTAAACCGCTAAACTGATCGGTCCTATGGAACAGCGAAGAAAAACTTCAAGAATCATTTATAATTCTATTAAATAAATGTCTCTAGGAAGGGGAGAGACCAGAGTGAAAGAAAAATGCAGAAGTCATCGGGTTCTTCAAAAAAAGTGACTACAAGAACATCGAGCAGTACCGATCTATTAGTCTTTTTACCCATTTACAAGCTGGTAAGAAATATCATTATGTACCGCCTGAGAAAGAAATTATAATTTCACCAGCCAGTCGAACATCAGGGAAACAGAAACAGGATCAGAACTACTGACCTCCTCGAAGCAGTAGCCATACTGACAGAGAAATGTTCGGATTATAGTGAAAAAGGTCTTGCAGCCGTCGTGGTCTGTCAGAATGCATTCTACACGGTCTAAACCTGGGCATCAATGAGGACGATGGACAGAGCCCGCGTAGAATATAGGTATACTAAACTGATCCGACACATTTTCGTCAATTTCACTCTGCATGTGAAAATAAAGGACGACTAAATCATTCGAAAGTCTGCCATGAGAAGAGGAGTCAGACAAGAAGACACAAGGCTTACGCAAGTCATTCATGTTGGCTTTGGAGGATGCGTTAAAGTGTCTAGGCTGGGGTCAGAGGTATCAACATGTAACACTTCTCAACCGTCTTTGTTTTGCAGAAGATATCATCCCTTTCAGCTGCAATACAAACTGACAACAATGATCAGAATACTGAAAGATGTTTCCCACGCTGTATACCTCAAAGTTAACCTTCAAAAAACGATAATCATAAGCCCTGTCGATATTATGGTATCCATAAAATATTATGCTCTGATTATATTAATTGAATACATTTATTTGGAGTGTAAAATCCAGCTTGGGAAAGATGATCAACCAGCATAGACCACACAACGGATTGACGTCACCTGCAGCCGGCCGCGGTGGTCTAGCGGTTCTGGCGCTGCAGTCCGGAACCGTGGGACTGCTACGGTCGCAGGTTCGAATCCTGCCTCGGGCATGGGTGTGTGTGATGTCCTTAGGTTAGTTAGGTTTAAGTAGTTCTAAGTTCTAGGGGACTTATGACCTAAGATGTTGAGTCCCATAGTGCTCAGAGCCATTTGAACCATTTGACGTCACCTGCACGACATTCAGGAAACTTTGTTACCTTCTCCGTAAACAGACTAACCCTAGAAATTTGTAAAGGAAGGTTTATGACGCATGCACCCTGCCAGTAATAACATATGGGCTGGAAAGCAACACAAATCGACTCTGCATCTGTAGAAGGACAATGGAGAGAGCGTTACTTGGAGTGAGTCAGAAGAAATGGCTCTGAGCACTATGGGACAACTTCTGAGGTCATCAGTCCCCTAGAACTACGTAAACCTAACTAACATAAGGACATCACACACAACCATGCCCGAGGCCGGATTCGAACCTGCGACCGTAGCGGTCGCGCGGCTCCAGACTGTAGCGCCTAGAACCGCTCGGCCACAAAGGCCGGCGGAGTCAGTCAGAGACAGAATGAAGAACGAAGAGGTAAAGAGCAGAACGGGCGTCTATGACAGTGGAAAGCAGATACCGAGGCTTAAGTGGCGTTAGACAGGCCGCGTGGCCAGGAACAAATTCAAATTGACTGAAATAATGAAGCGGTCGTATCGCAGAATCACGGTGGACAAGGTCCATAGATTACTGGGTATTGGCGTGGGCACCGCCCACACCATAATGTGATAACAAGTGAACTTTCGAAACATCTGTGCGCATTGGGTTCCCCACTCACTGACCGCCGAACAGCGCAATACACGAATGGCGCTGTCCCTGAGGAATACGGCTTTCTGTCGCCTACTGTCACAGGTGACGAAACATGGTGTCACCATTTTGAACCGGAAAGCAGGCGTCAGAGCAAGCAGTGGAAACATGCGACTTCACAACCTCCAAATAAATCAAAGGCCGTGCACACCAGTTCTGGTAAGGTCATTATGTCCTTATTTGACCACAAAAGCCCGCTGCTTGTCGAGTTCCTGAAACGGGGAACCGCCATCAATGCCCTGCGTTATCAAGCCACTTTAGAGAACCTTAGACGAGCCATCAAGTCGAAACGCCGAGCCATGTTGTCCAGTGGCGTTACCCTGCCCGCCCACACACGGCCAATGCGGTGAAGACGACATGGCATCATTGTGGGTGGGAAACGCTGGAACTCCCACCGTACAGTCCTGATCTTTCACCGTGTGATTTTCATGTCGTTGGACCTCTAAAACAAGCTATTCGCGGACATCGATTGGCAACGGACGACGAAGTGTGTGATTGGGTCCAGGCCTGGATCCGACAGCAGCCTACTAGCTTCTTCAAAGATGGAATCGACCGGCTAGTGTCACAATGGCATAAATGTGCCACCGTGTAAACGTAGGCTTCCGCGGCCGTTATCACAATTAAAATTCCGACGTTTCGGTGACTGTTGCAAGGCGCCTTCCTCAGGATGTATTACTAACTGCACAATACACCCTGAGGAAGGCGCCTTGCAACGTCGGAATTTTACGGATGACAATGCGGCCTCAAACCCAGAAGAATTTTACTAAATGTGCCAACAGTTTTGGAGACTATTTTGAGTATGTGTACTGTGTATAACTACATTTTTGAGTTAGTAAAACCGTTATCGTTACTTTACAATAGTGACGGAGTTTCGTTCGAAAGCCTCATAGATACGCAGACAGTAGTATAGTATCTAAAAAAGGCACACCAAACTAAACGTGGAGAGGAGCATGTAGAGGAACTGTGGCTCAGATTTAAAAGAAAAACTTATCATGCATTTGATCTATCGGAAAAGTTCACGACGGGAGGAGCCCTCCATGTCTTTCTAAAGCAACTTCTAAAGACAGACAGACTACTGCATAATATGTGTAAAAGAAAGCATGGGGGCTACAAGCATGGAGACGCTGAATGAAACGCGTTTGGTTGTCAAGAGAGTAGCGCATGAAGCCTTCAACGACTATCGTAGTGGAATATTACTGACATATGTCTCATAAAACCCAGAGAAAGATTGTATGTAAAGGCTGTTCGTCGTACCAAAATTAGTTCCCAGACACTAATGAACGCGACAGGGACTGAACTGAGGGAAACAACGTAATAGCAGATAGGCTGATCTCTGTTTTCAAATGTTCCTTTATAAATGTAAAATATTAATATTGCTTCAATTTAATTATGTTACCACTTGTAACAACACCAGGGAAATTTTCGCTCTTCCAAAACGACTCCCGATGCCAATCTCTCTGCTAATGAAACGCTCGGCACCACTTGTTATTTGCGTAACTCTCGCTCTTTTTGTGGGATGCTACCATTTATTGTATTAATTCAGTATTTCAGTTTCTTTATGCTATTGGATAGTTATCAAAATAGTCAGTGTGTGCATTCTCAAAAATTAATCATCCAGGTAATTTTTCGTTCAGCTTGAATAAAATCAGATAAAAACGTTTATTAATGTCAATATTTTACAATAATATATGAAACTTTTCTTCTAATGTACAAAATTAATATCACGAAATCGATCAATATATATTCTTTGCAAGAATCATCTCCTATGTAGGTCTGTCTTTGGTTGTAACCATGCAGTTAGCTTATGTGTTTTGATTATGCTGCAACCCTGTTTAGCTTCCTCTCTCTTGAGAAGTAATATTGGATCTTAAACATATGAATCTGATTTCCATTAACTATTTGAAGAAAATTTTAACAACTCTTATGTTTGGGTTCTAGAAAGCTGCAGAAGCAAATCAGACACAGTGAAAGAAAATTAGTGTTTCAGTCATTTTGTAAAAAACCCGAACGTCTTTTACGGAATATCTCAATGGAATTTAGCTGCCTGTAGACACAAAAGTCAAAGCAAGATAGAATCAATTAATCTTCTGTTTCTACCACCACTACTGTTCTAATTTTCAGGCCATTGCAAGAAATGATGCTTCATCTTTATTTAAGTACAGATATATTTTCGACAATTGGTTCCTTGCCACCTACAATTGTCCGACTTGTATCTGTTTAGTCACCAGCAAATAATTTTTTTTGTATTTATACAGTGATCTCCAGCAATATAAAGATGTACATGAATGTATAAACACCTGAGGATGGGCGCAAGCCCGAAACCGGTCCTGTGACAAATAAATAACCTTTTATTGTGACTGGTAGCGAAAATTTTTCGACACCCTTTAAAGGAACAGTCAAGGACTTCAACAGCATCCATTATGGATAAAATTCATTCAATAAATGTGTCTTACATATAATACGAAATGCTGTTAACAATTGGTTACAGTTTTTTATTAGTAGTTACTCTACAGTAGTGTCAGCTGAAGACACCACAAAGAGAGCTACAAACAATATGAGAGAGAATTCCGACAAACTTTCAGAGTTTGCTCAGGGATACCTTTTGAGTATTTTGGTTCAAGAGATCCATCCTCTGTCTCCGGTGGCTCTTTACAGAGTAATAATGTGGTTATGATTTGTATTGCATTGTACTGAGCTGGGGACCTAGAAACGATGGAGAGGCTTCGTCCCCGCCGTAGCCCCCCTCAGTGGTTCGCAACCCCACAACAGGCTGCAGCAGTCCACGTACACCACTGCCGCCCCACACCGAACCCAGGGCTATTGTGCGGTTCGGCCCCCAGTGGACCACCCTGGAAACGTCTCACACCAGACGAGTGTAACACCAACGTTTACGTGGTACAGTAATTATGGTGTACGCGTACCTGGAGACAGTGTTTGCGCAGCAATCGCCGACATAGTGTAACTGAGGCGGAATAAGAGGAAACAGCCCGCATTCGCCGAGGCCGATGGAAAACCCCTTTAAAAACCATCCACAGACTGGTCGACACACCGGACCTCGACACTAATCCACCGGGCGGATGCGTGCCGGGGACCGGCACGTTTTCCCATCCGGAAAGCAGTGCGTTAGACGGCAGGGCTAACCGGGCGGGCTTCATTATGATTTACTCGATTTGCTATGGGAAACGCGCTTGTTTCTATGAAAATACTTCCACCACAGTCAAGCAGCCTGTAATTTACAATAAGCACAAAGTACGACACAGAAAAGTAATGCAACAGCCCTCAAACAAAACATGCACACTTATCTCAGTGCGTACAGTCTGTTCTGTCAGTCTATAGCAGAGGACCACAAATGCACAACTGTTGCCTTGCAGATATTGTTCAAAATTTCGACTACCATGTTCACAGCATTATGCACAGCGACGCACCATCAGCTGTCTTACGGGCTACAAAATTCCTAGAGTTTGGCGTACTACTTCGGCTGCTGCTATAATGCTAGCTACAACGTTTGTGCTAATATTGACAGAAGTCTCTTGAATTAGACTCTTCATATCCTCCACCAAAGTACTAGTGCATTAGTCTGGTGTCTAATGATAAAGCTATTTTCTGCACATTACAGACAGAAGGCTCATAGGGCCAAGGAAACAAATGAAATGCAATAACTCTATATCGAGTCGTCAGTGATCGGGGGCCCCGTATGCCAAAGTACTCAGAAGGTATCCCTGAAGAATCTCTGAAAGTTTGGGGCTCTGGTTCACCGTGTAGGTATTACTGTCACTTTTGTTGGGAAACGTCTGAAGTCGCTGAAATAAAACAAAGCTCCAGGATCTGATGGATTCCTTATCAGATTCTGTATTGAAAATCCTTAGAAGAAAATCCCTGTCCAGTAGCTGGAAGAAAGCACAGGTGACATCTGTCTACAAGAAGGGTAGGTACTAAAACTATCGTCCAATATAAGGGAAATGAGATATCTCCACCAGAATGACATACGCTTTTGTATACAGCATGGATCCAAAATTATCTATCACGTGAAACCCAACTCGTGCTATTCTCACACGACATCCTGAAATCCATGCATCAGGACAGTCAGGTAGATGCCGTTTTTCTGGACTTCCTAAAAGCGTTTGACTCAGTGCAACACTTGCCTTTCTTATCAACAGTACTGTTACACTGAAGAATAACAATTAAGTGAGAAATAAAGTTTTGTTGAAACTGACTGCTGCGATGTTGAGTGGAGCATGGCTATCGAATATGTAATGATGACACAACCAACATCAACATTTGGAACAGCCAAAGCACAAACACGTAGGGAGATCATTGTCTCAGACTGTGGGAGAGGGCGTCACCAACACCTGATTTAACACTTTGACAACAGTGCAATGCAGACAACGCTATTTTGTCAACAGAGCTGCGTGTAGTAACTGCACCTATGGACGCCGCAGCAACGCCTTTCAGGCTGCAAACTTTGCACAAAAGAATGCTCTGAAGCTCTGAAACTAAGTATTAGGCCTGACATGTAGACACGCTTACGAAATGGGAGCACATTCGGTTACCAGTACAAGGACATCGTGTCAATGATAGCTATAAAACCCTCGCCTTCCTTCCACTCACTCTCAGTGTCTGGTCACTCCATCTGCATCACCGATACCGATGAAAGACCTGCACTATTAGTTGCAGGATGACCCAATGAATACTACGAAATGTTAGCAGCCACTGCCAAGTTCGAGTCTACTCCTGAAAGTCTTCAACGGACTGGCAGTGGAGGGAACTTTAACTTCGCAAGTTGAATTTCTAACAGTCAACCCATTACCACTCGAAGATGAGGACTGGGCTTATCTTCCATCAAACAAGAACTGTTCTGCCCATCTATGAGCTGCTAAACTTGGCTTCAGGGACTGTGTCACCACTCCTGGTAAATACAAGTATTGCCTTGATGGCTGGAGGCTCCTCTGCGTCACTATCACGACAATCGACAACAGGGATATCTGGGGACACGCCTAAGTGCAGTTACACTCAACGAGAGCGCTGAGGCTTTGACAGACATCCACAGCCATACCAGGCTGCACAACCGCACCTACCTGTGACACGGCCATGACACTGTCTACACCAGGGGCTGCGTCTGCTGATTCCTCGTCGGGGACTGACGCGCTACCCTGCACCTTTGGTCGACACTGGCACAGCACGTCCGCTGCTGGGCTGCACTGGGAAGAAAAGAGAGTAACTGTAAAATTCTCGGAAATAAATGACTGCCGCCGTCAAGGAGCCAAACTTGCCGACCGACAGCCATTGGCATCTATCGTTAAGCAGTGTAGTGAGTAACCAATTTTTGTTGGCTTGTTTTCTTGTGTGAATGTCCGAAGGAACAGTGCATCGACCATTACATACACTGTCAAATACAGGCACTACACTAACCTGACAAGAAAACGAAATAAAACACAAATCAATTAGAGACATAGGGTGAGTGTGGACATTGACGTAAATCAACGTGGAAAGCTGAAGATTTGTAACAGACTGGGCTTCGAACCTGAGTCTCCTGCTTACTAGGCAGAGGTTCTGACCCCTACGACATTCCATTAGAGTTCGTCCAGTGGCCTCTTCAGTATTGTCTCTTCAGTGAAGATGCACACCGGGTTCGAAATCTTGCAGGAATTGTCGAAATTCTGCAAATAATGAGGATGTTGGGCAAGGAGCACTACATTTGTGTGGGGATAAGTTGAGAAATTGGGTCTGACGGGAGGCGTGCTAGGGTAGTCCATGCAGTTGCGACGACCCTTGTGCCCTTGTGTCCACATAGCTTTCTGGTCACAGCAACTGTCTAGTACACAGGAAACCACGTTCGAATACTGATCCAGCACAAATTTTCAACTTTCCCCGTTCTTTTACATCAATGGCCACTTGCAGCCAATGTCTGTAATTCAGTTGTTTCTTAATTCATAGTGGCTGCTGGATCAAAAATGGTGTCAGTTCTGTCGGAAAGAACAGACACAGCGTGTATAAAACTAAACAACTCCCTCTCTATGCAGAATTCACATCTTTGTGCGAGTACTACAGGAAGAAGGCAATGGGACGTACGGGAGTTTAGATCTCTCTGTGAAGCAAGCTCGGATAGCATAAGTACCTACACGACTGCTTGCACAAAGCAGAAAATTCTGGTTCGAGTACATGTCGTTTGTTTTCAGTAAATTTCATAGCTGTGTTTTTTTAACCCATTAAAGAAACACAGGATGTTATAAAGGAAAACTTCACAACTAAAATTGTAAAAGGTCTGTCTTGGAAGGGTACATGAAACTGATAGAGCTGTTTGAATTTAACTTTTTTATTCAATGATAAATTTGATAAAGAGAAGGCCGTTATAGTGATTTGAAAGAGTGTTTTATGGTTATTAACTGAAAATCTTATCACAGAATTCGAAAGCAAACTCTTTGCTAATTATTCTCGTATCACATGGAGAAACATATTATAAAATGTAAATCAATGACTCGATCATCCACTTAAATAATGGAAGCAAGACATTGAGCACCTAGCAACCAAATTAAACGAACGTCCAAAAATTACCTTCGCAGGTCAACGTTAGCAAAATAAAGCTATAAATTATTCTAAAAATAATGGGCTGGAGTGTGGTACCGTACCCACCTACTCCATCGTTCCCTCTGACAGACTAATCTGTAGAGTTGTTCAAGGTCTAGAGTAGGTACAAGGTTGAGAGTTCGCGAAGCTATCGAATGCCAAAGCCAAATAAAAGTTGTGATGAAAGACTCACCTGTAGCGTAGCCTATTGTTAACGTTTGTGGCGTATTTAACCCTCGAACACTTAAGGTGAGTCTGAAACTCATTACGTTACATTTTATTTTTTATTAATTTTTTTTTAATTTTTGAAGAAAGTATTAAAATATTCTAAAAAACCTTTTTGCTAGCCGCATTAACTGATAAGTTCCTTTATTACAGGATCACACGTAACCGGCTTCGTGATAATTTAATCGCATCGTCAGGTGTATACATATAACTGATTTAACGTTGATTCGTTAAAATACGCGGTCTCCCAACGATCGGATGGCGTTCAAATGGCCAGAACGGCCTAAATTGGATGGCTGCAACAAGTCGAAACAACAATAATTTCAGTGGGTAACTGGCGAAGGCGGTGTACGTGAGCACTGCGAGCTCATGTACACATGTTTCATCTTGTAACCACCCAATTTAGGCGGTTTTCACCCTTCGGATGCCATCCGAACGTTGGGAGACAGTGAATTTTTACGAACCAACGGTATATCAGTTATATGAATTCACGTGAAGATCGATTAAATTATCGCGAAACCCGTTGTGTGTGCTCCTGTAATAAAGGAAATGCTAACAGCTACTCCGGTTATCAAAAAGTTTTTGTAGAAGGTTTTAATGCTTTTTAAAAAATCTTAAAAAATATTTTATCATGTTCCTAAGCTGTGGACGCCCAAATCGAAAATCGTATGTTCTTTTTCGAGAAATGGGAATTTGTGGTAAGTTCTATGGGACCAAACTGCTGAGGTCATCGGTCCCTAGGCTTACACACTACTTAATCTAACATGCTAGGACAACACACACACACACACACACACACACATGCCCAAGGGAGGACTCGAACCTCTGACGCGGGCAGCCGCGCCAACCGTGGCAAGGCGCCTCGAACCGCACGGCTGCCCACGTGGCTATGTTCTTTTTATTACGCTTAAATGTTTGTACAGGAATATCATTTACCTCTTCTCCTAGCATCGTGTTTCACTCTTATAACTGATAAGCACTAATATTTTGTATTGTTTTTATACCTAAAACTATTCATGCATTAATACATGAACCGAGCCTCTAAGATTCCTTTCTTACTTTTTTTTATTTCCTTGCTTGACTTATAGTTCACTGTTGACTACATTTCCGCAATGTATGCTCCAATGTTGAATTATATCTGGTAGCTGCAAAACGTATTAGCTGTTAGTCTTACATGTCTAAGAGAAAATTGACAGATGAAGAAATTCTTCAAGTACTGGAAGAAGCTGATGATATCAGCGATTATCAGTGATGAATTGTCTGAAGAGAGAAAGATTACGACATTCAGAGACATTTGGCAGGACATTGTCGTAACCTTGAGAAATGTTATCTACCAAACGAAATCTGAGGATCGATAAACAGTCACTTCCATTCAATGGACGGTGTGTGTTTAGGCGGTATATGAGTTCGAAACCTGATAAGGGGCCACCCATAAATTATGTCGTGCGTTAAGGAGGAGGGAAGGTGTAAGTAAGTGTGACATCGTGTGACAAGGGGAGGGGGCGGTAGGGGGCGAGGGTCGACTCATAAACTTCGTGAGGTTGCATGTATAAATCTGAGGCACCAGACAGAAAAGCGTTCCTTTAATAGCCCAAAAAAGGCGATCATAGCTTGCGCAGAGTTAGTGACATAAAAGAAGGGGACTTGCTTTTCAACTTATCTCCAGCTCCAAAGACATTTAAATCAGAACATCCTGACTTTTTGTGCTCTTTATTTGTTTGTATTAGTATCCATATCATGTAGTACAATACAATGCACCCTGTCAAGTACACGATAAAGGCCATGATGTTATCCAACATGACATTTGTCACGTTGGGCAATGGATACATAAAATTTTCCTCTTCAGCCATATGATATTATTTACTACAGCTGGCAAATTACCTGGATTTTGAGCACAGGATTGAGGGTTTTGGCCTATAAATTGCAATATGCGGATATGCCAACACCTTGCAGCTAAGAGACACAAAACTTTGAACATAGCTGCTAAGGTTCAGTGACCGTGTCAGAATTATATTAGAACAAATAAGTCCTCGGTCACAAATATTAAGTCAAAATTGACCAGGTTTCGACACAGAATTATATTAGAACAAATAAGTCCTCGGTCACAAATATTAAGTCAAAATTGACCAGGTTTCGACGCTACTATGAGCGTCGTCTTCAGAATTAGACTAACTGTTCTAAAACATATTAGGTATATAATACATTAATAAAATTAAAGTTTGAACTGACTGGAAAAGATGCAGTACTTACAAGTCACATATTAAAAAAGATCTAAGCCGGAAAGGCGACGTCATGAATAGTTGTGAGATGGCGAGCCGCTAAGGCGTGCTCGTACTGTGAACAAGGGTGACTTGTAAGTACTGAATCTTTTCCAGTCAGTACAAACTTTAATTTTATTAATGTATTATGTTCATGGAGCCTTTCTGTAACAATTCTGAGCGTGTGAGGTGTCTCATTGTCCTGCTGGAGTTACCCAAGTTCGTCGGAAAGCACAATGGAGATGGGTGGATGCAGATGATCAGATAGGATGCTTACGTACGTTTCACCTGTCAGAGTCGTATCTAGACGTATCAGGGGTGCCATATCACTCCAACTGTACACGCCCCACACCATTGCAGAGCCTCCAGCTTAAACAGTCCCCTGTTGACATGCAGGATCCATGGATTCATGAGGTTGTCTCCATACCCGTACACGTCCATGCGCTAGATTCAGTTTGAAACGAGACTCGTCCGACCAGGCAAAATGTTTCGAGTCATCAACAGTCGAATGTTGGTGTTGACGCGCACAGGCGAGGCCTAAAGCTTTGTGTCGTGCAGTCATCAAGGGTAAATGAGCGGGCCATCGCCTCCGAAAGCCCCGATCGATGACGTTTCGTTGAATGGTTCGCAAGCTCACACTTACTGATGGCCCAGCACTGAAATCTACAGCAATTTGCGGAAGGGTTGCACTTCTGTCACGCTGAACGATCCTCTTCAGCTGTCGTTGGTCTCGTTCTTGCAGAATCCTTTTCCGGCCGCAACGATGTCGGAGATTTGAGGTTTTACCGGATTCCTGATATACACAGTACACTCATGAAAGGGCCGTACGGTATAATCTCCACGTCATCGCTACCCCGGAGATGGTATGCCCCATCGCTTGTGAGCCGGCTGTAACACCACGTTCAAACTCACTTAAATCTTGACAGCCTGCTACTGTAGCGGCAGTGACCGATCTAGCAACTGCGCCAGACACTTGGTGCATTATATAGGCGTTGTCGACCGCAGCGTCGTATCCTCTCTTTTTACATAATTCTGTATTTGAATACGCATGCCTATACTAGCTTCTTTCGCGCTTCAGTGTAATTGCAGGAAGAAATCAGACACGACACTCCAGAAGACACTGAAGATATTAATATGCAATCAAGTGGAAAAAAAATGGTTCTGAGCACTATGGGACTTAACATCTGTGGTCATCAGTCCCCTAGAACTTAGAACTACTTAAACCTAGCTAACCTAAGGACATCACACACATCCATGCCCGAGGCAGGATTCGAACCTGCGACCGTAGCAATCAAGTGGAATCCACTTACGTGAAACAGTACCTAAAACAAAGCCTAGTCTCAGCACTTCTACAAATAAAATTGTAGTACTAGAATATGAGCCGAAGGCTTGCAGCTTGCAGCGAGCCAGTAATTTTATCCTTTCGACGTCCTCTATGGAGTGACACGGCGTTAATCATCGGAAGAGCAGACAGTTGCCAGCGACTGTCTTTTTTATCGTTACAACAGTCAGCTACAGTTTATCGGTCACATCCCATGGGAAGGGAAAAAACGTCAACGACTTCACGATGTGTTTTGTGTTATGGCGTATGTTTACACGTTGGGCGACGCCGAGGGCAGAAAGCTAGTCTAAAAAGGAACTAATTTTGTGAACGGAAAGAAAAGTTTCGGAGAACCAGACTCCTATACATTGCTCGTGATTCTACGTATGTGAAACATGACTTTGAATCGTACTGAACTGTTTGTATGTTTATGTGCGACATTTACCATTTTATTTTATTTGTGTTACATACTTGATATTTGACGTGTTCTCAATTCACAACTTTTATGTAGTTCTTTAGGCTCTCAGCGCGTGTTTGCTGATCGAACAGTGCACAGGTGTAGCGCCGGTTCGTTGAGTCCAATAATGGTCACAATGTTTCGGAGATCAGAAACGGTACCATCCTCAGTTCCGACGATTTAACTGACCTCCTGGAGGGCGCACGGCCGTCTTACATCCCCTCTCACCCCCCCCCCTTCCACCGCTGTTATTGCGCTCCCTCCCCCCCCCCCCCTTTCGCCCACGAGTCGCTCTTGTTGCCTGCAAATTTCACGCTTTTAGTCATTCGATGACTAGTCTCGTTCCGGTACGCATTTTCGAACCATGATTTTTGAATTTTCCCGAAACACCATTTTTGAATACGTTACGATGATTTGAAACGGTTCCGGTCCGAAACCAGTCATCGAGTGAATAAAAAAAGTGAAATTTGCAAGTTTGGTTGGTTTTTCACTGTACTGATAAAGATTAGTTGCTAACCTACAGCTATTCCACCAAGCTGGAAGTTCGGAAGTGCGTATTGCACCGCATGAGTCTTAGTTAAATGGTTCAAATGGCTCTAAGCACTATGGGACTTAACATCTGCAGCCACGTGGTGCCGAACTGAAAGTCGAGTGTGTCACTTGTGTACTAGCGCGGACTGTATTCTTCTGCGTTTGCTGGAGTTTCATTAGATTCCGCTTTCATTAGATTCCGCTTCACGCGAAACGGAAGCGAAGTTTTCTCGAATACAGTCAAGTACGATAGTATAGTTAAGACGTAAAAAGAGACAAGAATAGAAACAATAAAGCTTAGAACGTTATTTGACTTCCACACGGAGGACAAGACGGGAAATAACATAGTCTCATTTTTAGCTAACATATTATTGTAATTAAAGACAAGAGTGACGAAAATTAGTACCTGAAACACAAGGTAGTTTTCCTACCCAAGCTATGTATGATGTTCCAGGGTACGCAGGGTACTGTGTAGTAAAATACCGAAGCCGCTGAAGGTATAACTTACAGTTAGTCGTCCGGTAATTTCTGAACTCCTTCCACATCAGAATCCGAGGAATACATTTCATCTCTGTAAGTCTCATCTGCTATTTTGATAACGAATTGATGAACGACAGAAGTCATTCAAGCGCCATATTTTCTCTTCTTTGTCCTTGACGTGGTGTTCTGCATCCCGCCAGCGTTCGGTTCAAATGGCTCTGAGCACTATGGGACTCAAGTGCTGTGGTCATAAGTCCCCTAGAACTTAGAACTACTTAAACCTAACTAACCTAATGACAGCACACAACACCCAGCCATCACGAGGCAGAGAAAATCCCTGACCCCGCCGGGAATCGAACCCGGGAACCCGGGCGTGGGAAGCGAGAACGCTACCGCACAACCACGAGATGCGGGCCCAGCGTTCGGCAGAGACGGCCGGGTGACAAAGCTTCGTGCATTGATTCCGGGACGTCTGGCCGCTTGTATGACTTGTAATTTCTCGTGATAGAACCCTTAAATTGGCTCCAGATCAGTTCTGTCGGGTTCATATTGTAGTGGAACGGTGGTAACCTAACGACAATATAACCTGCAGACTTAGCAGCTTCATCAATAATGTACTGATCTACAGTACAACGTTCAGCTTGTTGCAGCAATTCAACCTTACATATGGTAGGATCAATAGTGGCTTCATTTTCTACTAGCCGGTTTACAGTGTCTTGCTTTTTCCAAGAACTTTTACGATGTAAGAAACGAACTGTCCATTACACTGATGCCGTAGAGTCCCAGTTTATGCATCATTTCTCTGAACCACATAACAAACACTACACCATTCTTCGTGACAATCTCCATTGCTCTTTGCTTCAGAAACTAGATTACCACCTTGCACAAAATAACATTTGTTACGTATGTGCACAATAATTAACCCTTTTCTCTCCCCATCGGGTTTTTTATCACCTGGATAGACGTGCAACAAAGCTTACTTCCTATCAGCAACTGTTGTGTCAGCCGATACTTTTTGTGTGACATGCCCCGCTTCATCCAAGGCTTGTCAAAGCAATAAATACTACGTTGCTCTTGCCTAAATTCACGAATCTGATGAAAATAATACCTCCTGCACAAAGAAAAGGGTCATCTCTGTCTGTTATTATACTATTTCGCGTCCTGGAAACTAATGTCTCTCATTAGCTTGTAAAATGTTTTCCTTGTAATAGCGGGCAAGTGAACATCGTCGTTTCCAATTTTAAGTGCCTTACATATTGTGAACATTGTTCTCGGACACACGATTGATGTTTTTGCGTCTTTCCTTGGTGGAAAGTTTGCGGCATTCTGTTTCTCTCTTTGCGCGCACCCCATATACTCGACACACAAATACAGTAAACTCAGTTGTCATTTCTGCAGTATGCGGTATCGCTAATGAAGAATATTTCTCTGTGAACTTGTGACAAAGAACAACCTGTTTCTCACCATTTTTAAAGATGTTCCTCCCGCGTGTTTTATTACGGACAAAAAAGCAGCGTCAGACATTTTCACAGTACGTTATTCACAGTGAGATGATTCGATCATTTTTGAAATAAAAACTACGTATTTAAATTATGATTAAAAGATTGTTAGCTGTTAAGGGGACGTATGTTGATATTTCAACCAGCACACTAAAAATTCGCAGGTGGCTGATAATTTGTTTCATGACATACATTTGTAAGTAGGCTGTTTATGTTTTCTTATGGGCAACGTTACATAGCGCTCTGTATGAAAATCACTGGCTGTGCTGTGTGCAGTCTGTGGCCAGTTTGCATTGTTGTCTGCCATTGTAGTGTTGGGCAGTTGGTTGTTAACAGCGCGTAGCGCTGTGCAGTTGGAGGTGAGCCGCCAGCAGTGGTGGATGTGGGGAGAGAGATGGCGGAGTTTTGAAATTTGTAATACTGGATATCATGAACTGCTATGTATATTATGATTTTTCAACACTATTAAGGGGCTCCGGAAAGGCTCAAAATCATGAAAAGTTCAATTTTTACTTTTTTGCGTTTTCTGAATCTGCAGACTAGTACCTTTTAATAGATATATAATTTATTCAATTCTGAAGACTACAACTATTTTTAAATTTTTTTTGAAATGCGTTCTACATGGGCATGACCCACTGTGGCGCTGTTAAACTGCTGTCAAATGGTGTTATTATTAACGTCCGTGTTCATCAGGCACATTTTAGTGATGTGAGATAAAGTATGTGTTGTGGCTAACCTGTGATGGTTCAATATATATCGCTGGTGTGATTGTCGATTGTTTCATGTTTATTTACTCTGTCGTTATCTCGAAAATATTCGTAATTAATTCTGTTTCTTGAGTTTCTGTTTTGTTGAAGTATAACAATGAGTAAAAGTAAAGTTATTAGAAATCCTCTGAAGGCTTTTAAGAAAAGGAGAAATGTTGGAAAGCCAAAGGTATGTGTTATTACTCTAAACAATAAAGACGATAACCAAGTGAGTGAACCTAACCTCTCAAGTACACCTGCCCATAGCAGTCAAAGTGGGAAAGAAAATACTTCACAGAAGAAGCTTGGTTCAATGAGTGAAAACTATGAATGTTTTATGGGCGAATCGGATGTGAATGAAATATTTGATATGTCGGTTCTCAAAGGAATTTTTTCAAACTGTGTAAGATGTATTCATTGTAGTGAAGTTGGTCTGGAACTCTCCATAATAAAGCACGTAGGACATGCTAGTGAAATACAACTGAAATGTGATAAGTGTTCATACATGACCACCTTTTGGAACAGTGTTGCAGTAACTGCAACTGAAGAAAATGGTAGCAGAATCTACGAACACAACATTAGATTTGTTTATTCCTTGCGTTCAGTTGGTAAGGGTGCTACTGCAGGTGCAATTTTCTGTGGCATCATGAATCTTCCAAATCCCCCAACCAAGTTTACGACCTAAATAAATTAATAGGGTCTAAAGTAGAAGATGTCTCTATAAAATCTATGAAGAACGCTGTGGAAGAGGCAGTAATGGAAAACAATGGTAACAGAGATTTGACTGCAGCGTTCGATGGTACCTGGCATAAACGGGGACACACATCTCTTCATGGTGTGGTATCTGCCACCAGTATGTATACAGGGAAAGTTTTAGATGTAGCAGTAATATCAAAGTATTGTAGATGTCCACAAAAATATAAAGGTACACATGAAAATAATTGCAAAGCTAACTATAGTGGCAGTAGTGGAGGAATGGAAGTGGCTGGTGTTGCCAGTATATTCCAGCGTTCTGAGGCGTGTGATAAAGTGCGATATGTTAATTACCTTGGTGACGGTGATTCTAAAAGTTTCAAACATGTTCAAGGACTGAAGCCCTATGGTGATGATGTTGTAGTGCAGAAACTTGAGTGTATTGGACACGTACATAAGCGAATGGGAACAAGACATCGGCGACTGAAAGCTTCGTACAAAAAACAAAAACTCAGTGATGGTAAAGGGTTGGATGGGAAGGGAAGGTTAACTGACAGTGTAATTGACAAAATACAGAACTATTATGGAATGGCTATTAGGCAAAATACTCAAAGTGTCGACGAAATGAAGAAGGCTGTTTGGGCTCTTTTTTTTCATACTTCTTCAACCGATGAAAATCCCCAACATAGCTTGTGTCCCAAAGAAGAAGACAGTTGGTGTAAATATAACAAAGGATTGCTAACTGGTGAAGTGTACACTCATAAGCATAGTCTGCCTCATGCAATAATGGAGGTGATAAAACCTATTTTCAGAGACTTAGCAGCACCTGAACTGTTGAAAAAGTGTATTCACGGAAAAACTCAAAACCCCAATGAAAGTGTAAGTAGTGTTATATGGTCGAGAATCCCCAAGACTGTATTTGTTGGAATAGAAACACTTCACTTTGGTGTGAATGATGCTGTTGCGACTTTCAATGATGGCAACATTGTAAGGTGCAAGGTATTTAGAAATATGGGAATGAAGATAGGTTCTAACATGGTACGAGCGATGCTTGCTTTAGACAAGGAACACCTTCGGGCTGCAGACAGGGCTGTAAAGAGTCTAGAAATACAAGCAAGAGTAAACAGGAGGAGGAACAAGAGGAAGCTGGAGGAGGAGTTTGCAGAGGATGAAGATAATTCATCCTATGGACCTGGAATGCACTAAAAAGTTAATCCAATCTTTGTCGCTCGATTCCCAAAACTTTTATTTTCTCATACTAATTACATGTTTTCTAAGGATCTTCCAAACATATTTGTTTCAAACTTTCAGTAAATGTTACACAGTACCTTCTTCATAATTTAACACAGCCTTTTTCCAAAAAACTGTATATTTTTGAATATATAAATAAAAAATTGCAAAAAATGTTGTGAATTTTCATTACAATTGAAAAAAAATCATCTTTAATAACTGAACTAAAATTTTGTAAAATCCCTGTGTCAAGTTGTAGCCCATATTCCAATAAATAACCTGTAAAAAGTTTAACTTCCTACCTCAAATACTTTGTGAGGAAAGATGTAATTTATAAGCGTTATTTTAACATTGCAAGTATAGGGCGTTCCGGAGCCCCTTAAGGTAAATACAGTGTTTGTTCTCTATCAAAATCTTTAATTTGCTAACTATGCCTATCAGTAGTTAGTGCCTTCAGTAGTTTGAATCTTTTATTTAGCTGGCAGTAGTGGCGCTCGCTGTATTGCAGTAGTTCGAGTAGTGAAGATTTTTGTGAGGTAAGTGATTTGTGAAAGGTATAGGTTAATGTTAGTCAGGGCCATTCTTTTGTAGGGATTATTGAAAGTCAGATTGCGTTGCGCTAAAAATATTGTGTGTCAGTTTAAACACTGTCATGTATAATTTTTCTAAGGGGACGTTTCATATGCCGACCCTTAGCCGAGGATACCTCACTGGAATCTTCTGATTTTTTCTTGTAGTTTGTGTAATTAGTGCAGCCTTTGTTTATTGCTAGCGCGTAATTGTAGAGAGAATTTACTTTGTACTTGTAGTTTTTCATTCTTGTACAGTAAAACAGTTGTGGCATGCATTTAGATTTGCACCAAGTATTTCGCAGCTGCGCTTGGAATTAACGAGATATTATTTTCAATGCTATGTTAATGTGTTTTCTTATTTTGCTCTTCAAATTGTGCTTTTCTGTGTTGTTGTGTGAAATATTGTGACAATAATGGCATGTGAAAAACGTAACACTAGGCTCCAAAGTAAACTGAAAAATGACAGTGAAGACGAAAGCAGTGTGTTAGCGCCGCCGAGTAATGAATTACTATTTGGTAATTGTGCATAGGGAAATGGAGCGGGCTGCAAATAATGGTGTAGGTAGTGAAACAATTAGTGAACAGGGAAGCATTATCAATCGATCGGTCGGCAACAGTTTGCCTCAGGAATCCGAAATGACAGGACACAATCTTGCAAATACTGTAGATTCAGGTTTCGCGTCCTCACCGTTTTCTCAAATAAGTCAAGACAAATTTTCCGCTTGTCAAAATATGAATGTTGTCGGTGCAAATGCACTGCCAAAAAGAATAGAGGATCAGATTCCAGACACTAATACATTATTATTGCAATTAATGCAACAAATGAAACAAAATCAGAGACAAACACAATAACAGTTAGACACAATGGAAAAAAATGAGAGACAAACACAGCAAAAGCTTCAAAAGTTAGACACAATGGAACAAAATCAGAGACAAACACAGCAAAAGCTTCAAAAGTTAGACACAGTGGAACAAAATCTTCGGAAGTTAGACACCACCTTGAACAAACACGTGAAGATTTAACTACTGAGTTACATAACATTGAATCGAAATGTCAAAAAGTCTGTAATGTAAAAACACAAATTTGTGAGCATTTTCTACCTATTTTTTCGCGGCATGAAAATGCATTACAGAATCACGAAGCAGCCACAAAAGAACTGCAAATTATTGTTCATGAAAATCATGAGACCTTTCAAGCTAAAATTGACATAGTTGCATCTACCGATTCGGTTACGCAACTTGCAAAACTCAGGAAAACTTAAAGGACACAGTAGAAAGACACATGGAGGAAATTAGTTCATTATCAGAGAAAGTAGTTGAACTTTCGGATCAGCTAAATAATTTATCTACAAAGGTAGATGATAATCTGAATGACACAAAACCGGTAGTCTTTAATGACACAGAAGAGTGCAAACAAATTAGGAAATTCAAACAAAATCAGAATCAAATTAATACGCAACACCAAAGAGAAATCCGTGAAGTACAAGATCAGCTGACACAGGTAATACAAGAATTACTTATTTCAGAGGACACTCGCGGCACAATACGGGAAGAGGGACTTAGAAATACGGAACAACCACAAAATAATAACACAGGACACTTCGGAAATTATGAAAGAAATTGGCAAGGCACACCGAATTTTGAGATGGAACCGCCGAAACGACGTAACAATGACCGACATGTGACTCGCCGACATGATGATTTTGACTATAAGCTGTTCATTACTACACGTAAATTCAAAACATTTAAGAATTCTGGCAACAGCATTCATCCACAAGCATGGCTCCATCAATTCTCTCATTGTTTTCCTCCCAACTGGTCATTAGAGCACAGATTAGAATTTATGTGTGGCTACTTAGAGAATGAACCAGCTGTAAGAATGTGATCGGTCATTCACGATTGTCACAGTGAAGGAGAATTTTACCATGCCTTCCTCTCAGCATATTGGTCTCAAGCTACGCAAGACCGAGTAAAACATAGCATCATGATGATGAAACACTTTGAACAATCTGAGTTTTCCAGTCTTGTCATATATTTTGAAGACATGTTGCATAAGAATCAATATCTTTCAAACCCATACAGCCCTTCAGAACTCATCCGCATTTGCTTAATGAAATTGCCTGAACATTTAAGAAATATTATTTTGGCAGGACGTTGCAAAGACGACATTGGAGCTTTTCAGGGACTCTTACAAGAATTAGAAATTGACACAGACAGTCGCGAGATGCGAAAACGGGATAACAATCACTACAGGTCACATCCGTCACAATTCCGTGACGACAGAAACAATAACTGGACGCGACAAGTCTATTCTTACTACGCAAATCGTGACCAAAACAGACACCACCCATATGACAACCACTGGCAGAGTAATAATAGTTACAGAGAAAGCTCGCATTTCCGTAGTAATGAATATGACAGAGATTACCATAGAAACAGACAATATGGGAACAAAAACGATTATTATCAAGGGAGACAGAATAACTTCAGACGCAACAGTTCAGTGCGCAGTTACGATTCCGGGAGAAATTCTCCACCACAAGAAACTATGTAAACTACCGACAAAACGACAGACCTGAATTCCATCAGAACTGGCGGGATTCAAACAGAGCAGGGCACTCTCGACAAGGTGAATTTGTAGAAGTTAGGTCTCCTAATCCCAATAACGATGCGCGCCAACAAAGAGACAGACAATGAGTCACACCGCAGGCAGCCACGTGCGCTGGCTGGCTCAGAGAAAAATAACATAGACGCTAACCTTGAGAAAAATTCCAGTATTCTTTACTGACGTATACCGCATGATAATTGCATTCAAATCAAACTGTGAGTACTATGAAGAGTAAAGGATTGCACCACATTTCACATGTAAAACCGTTTATTGAAAGATAATCTGCTTTTTAACTTAGTCTTTGCCATAAAATTTTTCACTTCACATTTATAGTATGCTTTGTCAGACTTAAGAAACTGTTAACATGCAACAATGTTTGAAGTTAAATATCCAGTCAAGAACAAAGAGAACTGATTTAAACAGAAAATTACGAATGCTTTGTTATAGTGAACAGACGTCACAGTGTTATTGTGTGTGTACATTCTTGCTTGTTAGCTGCACGATTAAGTAACGACTATAAGGCTTACATACTTAGAACATATACTGGTACTGCTAATGAGATTTTAATGCAACATTTTGGTTTACTTGAAAATACATTCTGGATTTAAAGTACTTTCTGTGAGATACCAGATGACGCAGTGGTTAGTTTATGTGACAGCTACACGATTTTATCATGACTCAACTAATGAGTGACAATTTACAATGTCGCTTTTGCGGTGTTTCTGTTTTATGTCTGCACAGTTTTATGTATTATTCTGGAAAGTAAAACATGTTTTATTAGTAACTTTTGTGGTATAGCTACAATGAGACAGCCTTTTTCGTAGCACAACAATAAGTTACATTATAGTACTTTCTTGATCACGGTAAGGTACGTAATAACTACGGTATCTATACGCAAAGCATTTCACTTTCGTTTATGATGAGGTAAGTACATTGACTTCAGCATAACATTGCTTACAGAGGACGATAACTACGACAGTTTGTAGGGAAGCAGCCTACTCACGCTGCAGTAAATTCACATCAGTTTCCATTGTGTGCCAGCCAGTCTGCTGTAACTAGCTCTGACGTCATAAATGTTGCGCAATACCTTAAAAATCAAGCAAATAACCTAAAACTTTTCTGGCATGTCAGAAGTAACAATAAATTAATATGTGTTAAATATCAGTTCGATAACTTCAGCCATTTCCGAAATTTGGACGTTTTTCTGTAAAAATCATTGGCGCAACAGAAAAGAGCTAGAGACTTCAAAATTTATATTTAGATTCATCTTTCATAATGATTTAATAAAAACAGTACTTTGGATTTCTCAAATTAAGATTTTAGTGGAAATTCATGATTTTGTGGTTTTCGTCTCAAAACTGAAGGAAGCAAGATAGATTAAGTAGGCTAATAAATAAGGCTAGGATGTTTAGATTTAAATAGGTTGGAGGTCCGCTATGACTATGAAGATGTGAAAAGTTCCTTTTGAATACCTATAAAATTATAGTGATAGTGGATCTCAAAAGGGCCAGTTCAGAGCTGATCTACTGCGTGCAGGGCAATTAAATTAATTCTCTCGCCCAAAATACTTAACTTAGCCACGTCAAAATTTTATTATCAATACTTACCTGCGTGCTGAATGCACATTTAAATTAAGAGCTTCATCGGCCATCAGCAAAAGAAGCTATAATTTATTATGTAACTTGAAATGGTGCGTTACTAGCCCAGCGGCTAGTCGGGAGAGCCGATTTGATCAGGCGTTCCCTTAGCCGTCCGCACCGCGGCTTTATATATAAGAACGCTGCGCGAGGAAACAAGGCCCCAGTTCCCTCCAGATGCTGAATAACACGCCATCTGTGTCGGGAGTCGCGTCGCATCGGTATCACTGCGACAAACAGCCTCGGGTGCCGCATTAAGTTATTAGAGATACGCGTAACCATGAAATCATTTTCGAGTGAAGTGTTAATTCTGGGATGATTTTCACTATTTAGTCTCAGTGTGCGTATTGTCGTATTTTCACGTGCCGTCGCGGGACAGACATTATACCAAATATTTAGCGTGGCGTTTGATGAAATATTTTCATCAAATTATGGCGAGCATTCTTTTTAACATTTAATTCGGACATTTATAGTTGCATCAGCGCATTAGACTCTCTGCTCTGTTAGTTAGGTTGTAGGGATACTTGTGGTTTTTATCAGTGACTTTCAGAATATACTCAACTATTTTGGAATATCGTTTTTGATTATAAATCCCGGACAATCTCCTAATTCATCAGAGCTATAAGCTGCAGCTATAAGTGTATTCTCAGATAAAGTGGGCACTAGGAACTCTTAATTACAGGCTTCACGTTTTGTTAAATCACTTTCTGGGGGCTAAAAAAGTAAATAGAGCGCCAGTGTTGAGAACGGCGAAAGACAGCATTAACAACATTCTAAAAGCCAGAAACTGAATCAACATTCAAACAATTGTACAGCAAACGATTACTTTTCAATTCAAACTCGCCGCCCCACATATGGTGCATCGGCCGGGAAATACTGAAGTGAAAGTGATTTTTAACTATTCGGATTCGCGAGTGGAATGCGACACGCAGCTGAGTAATAGAACAGTGAAAGTGTTACGTGTGCATGTGGACGACGCAATTGGATTAACAACGCATCTGGATTGACGGAGCTGGCACTGAGTCTAGCGGTGCTGCCGGCATCGCGAGAAGCCAGTTTTGCCGTACCGCAGTCATCCGCTGCAGCAGCCAGAGCCGCGCCTGCAGCTACGGGCCACGCAAACACACAACAGCCGTCGGAGTGCCGTCTGCAGTTCAACGTGCCACGTCGCCTCAGTAATCCTGGTACGCCGCGCCGACAACGTCGTGCAGAAGGAACTAAGTTAAGTGAAAAGCTGTTAAAAATTTTACGAACCTGCACTAAAAGACTGTCGGCGATGGAACCGCCAAAAGAAACTGAGTTTAAACTTAAATTAGAACCTATGTCTGTTGAGGGAACTGTAAATTCAGACAACGTTTCAAGTATAAACATGCATGAAAGTAGTAATGTTAAAGTGAAATATGAAGTATTGTCTCCTGACAGTAGTGTGCAAAGGGGCAATGATTCAATAATAGAGACCCCTGTAGTAAAGCAGAAAGCAGAAATTGTAAATTTATTGGATGATAGTTTCTCTGATGAATTAAAAATGAAACAGTCATCAGAGATGGTAGAGTTTAAGAAGGATAAGTTAGATATGACTAATCAATCAGAAGTTTCATTTAGTTTTGATGATTCTGGTGTTGGAGCTAGTTTTTCGTCACCTGAGTGTGATAAAAAGCCAGCTAGTGAGCAACCCAAAGATGCTGGGGCTGTTGATTTAAATGTTATATTACAAGCAATAGCTGCCAGTCAAACAAATTTTAATATGAGGTTTGAGGCAATGGGCAATAAATTAGAATCCAATAAAGCTGAATTAGAAAATTCTTTCAAGGCTAGTTGCAATAAGTTGAAAGAGGATCTAGACAGTTTGAATTGTAAAATTGATTACAATCATGAGGATATTAAGAAAAAGGTTCCTCAACAGTTATCTGAAATGTATAAAACAGTTAAATCCGAAGTTGCTGAGGTTCGCAAAGACTTCCAAATGGAAGATGCGAAGCTGGAGCGCAAGTTAACAGAAAAGATCGAGGCGGAATCTGAACTGTGCTCAGATAGATTTAAAGATGTTAATATAAAAGTAAATATATGTCAAGCAGACATATATGCAATCAAAACTGATACTACTCATATTGTACAAAGAGTAGATAATGTTGAAATGAAAGTAGAAAATATCAGTACTAACATTGCTAACATTGAGAGTAAAGTAGCTTCAGTAACTTCTGGTAATGGTAGTATACAACAAGTTGTAGCTGCAAACGCCGCTTTTATCGGGTGTCGGCAGTTCTTGCGGTTCGATCCAGATAAAAATATCCACCCGCTAGATTTCTGGAACGATTTTGAAGATGTAATTCCACCAACTTGGTCTGAACGAGAGAAAATCTCATTTATTAGAAGCCATTTAGCAGGTGACGCCATGCGTTGGTCAGCTGATGTTATGTTAAAATGTAAAACATTAGCAGAGTTTAAAACAGCTTTTATTAATGAGTATTGGTCTAGTAATAAGCAGAATGAAGTGTTGAGAGAATTCTGGAGTGGAAAACGCTTCAATGCAGGCAAGGAATCCATTAAAGAGTTTGCTAGGTCATGGATCTCACGTTTGTAACATTTGGACGAAAAGCTGAAACCGGAAATGATTATACTAGGTCTGGAAGCCAAACTGCCATGATATTGGCAAACTAGAATTATATCTGCCCCTAGAGACAATCTGGATCGTTTCATTGAATATTTGGAACGTGTAGAACGTGTTGCTGCCAATGAGGAGCAAGCACGTAATAACAGAAATGCTAATAACAATAATAGTAATTTTAGGAACGAGCAAAATGGCAATGTAAACATCAGAACAGTAGGTGTTCGCCATCCTAGGAGAGGTAGGAATTGGGGAAATAATTATCAGAACCAACAATGGCATCCAAATGACAGTAATGTTGTTCCAAACAAAATTATGCACGTAAACAACAGTGCGGAAGGCAATGCTGTGCCAGTTAATTATAATGGAAATAGAGTAAACTGTAGTAGGCCGAGGCAGGAAAACTAGTTCCCGTCTATGAGGACACTGGCGCTCACCAGGCGGTTACTCTTCCTAAGCCAGTAGTTAAGGGAATTGGTAAGACAGATCAGAATATTCAAACTGAACATGTGGATGAAGAGTCGGTAGCACCTAAGGATACAACAGAAATATTAGATCACTCACAGTATGTGATAGATACCGTGTGAGAGACGCTTTCTAAGTGGTAAGAGAAAGAGAAGGCGCAGCAGTGTAATGGTAGGGAAGAGCTACAAAATACTGAATTGTCAGGTGAAGAAGCAGAAGAAATTCATGCTTATATTTACGATGAAGATGATGTGCTCTTACCTAAAGTGCCTGTGCAGGATGTTGATACTGTACTAATAGATTTAGGACAGGAGATAAGTGAGAATGTAGAGGGTAAGCTGTTGGGGGTCGATGAACCCAGTAGCTGTGACCAGTTGTCACTTGAGAAGGAAACTGACGATAATGGTGAAAGTGGTTTAGCTGTAACTAGTGTTATGCCCGGTCTGGAGGCGCAGAATCGCTCAGACTGCAGTAATTTGGGTCATGTTCAGCAAACTAAATGTAATGAAGTCGTGCGGTGTTTCGATTTAAAATTAATAGACCGACTGGAAAAGGCAGCTAAAAATGTAATTCAGGAAACCCCTACACACTGTGACCTAAACGTAATGAAGACAGATGTCGATCACTTTAGTTGGAGACAAATCCAAAAGGAACTATTAGATGAATTTGAGGAACCACCTGTACAACCTAGAATAAGCCACCCTATAATAATAGTGAATATATTGGGTACCAATGTACGTTGTCTCTTAGACAGTGGAAGTGAGGTGAGTGCGATATCACAGTCCTTCTTTGATGCATTACCAGGTAAAGACAAGCTTACAGTAATGAGGGTATCAGGACTAAGAATAATTGGTGCAACTGGCAAGGTGTCAAAAACAGTAAAGCAAGAAGCTTTACTGCCCTTTAACATTAATGGTAATTTAATTGATCATCCATGTTTAATTGTAAACAATCTCAGTATTGAGGTTTTAATTGGCATAGATTTCTTGTCAAAATATCAGAGTGTTGTTGACTTTGAAAGAAGCCAGTTAAAAATGGTCTTGCCAATAACCGGAGTAATTACAGTACCTTTTAGTGATAACCATGTAGTAACTAATGATGAAACTTGGGAGCTGCCTATACGAGTTCTGAAAAATAGGAGGTATTGGGACGAAGGTGTTAATCTTAGTACAAGTAAGCTAAACACAGAAAAAGAAGAAGAAGCAATTATTTTAGACAAGATAGAAGCTAAATTGCAGGAAATCGATAAGATTTCAGACAATCAAAAGAAAGAACTGAGACAGGTTCTAAAAAGGCATCATAAGGTATTTTCAGATCGACCTGGCATAGTAAAAGGATATGAATGTCAATTAAAGGTGAAACCCGGCCAAGTGTTTTTCAGGAAGCCATACCAAATACATGTAGCTAGGAAGGAGGCGGTTCGAAAGGAGATACAGAGAATGCTGGAGTGGGGTGTGATTGAAAAAGCGGTCAGTGAGTACAATAGTCCTCTTGTAGTTGTACCAAAAAGAGACGGGAGTGTCAGATTGGTCTTGGACGCTCGTTGGTTGAACGAAATAGTGGTTAGGGAAAGTGATAGACCGCAGAACATGGACGAGTTATTGCAAAAATTCCGGGGAGTAAAATTCTTAACTTCTATGGGCATCACGTGTGGATATTGGAATTTGACACTGGCGGAAAGTTCAAGGAAGTACACAGCTTTCTTGTACGAAGGAGTTTGTTACCAATACCGTGTGGTACCTTTAGGACTTAATATCTCTGTTTGTGCCTTCGTATGTGTGATGTGCCATGTTCTAGGACCAGCCTTAAGTAATAAAATAACAGTCTACGTAGATGATCTGTTAATAGCAACTCCTACCTGGGGAAAACACATAGCTTTATTAGAGGAAGTGTTAGAGGCTATTGAGAGAGGTGGCATGAAACTAAAGATTGAAAAGACAGAGTGCGTTAAAGAGGAAATAGGTTTCTTGGGATATAGGATAAGTGGAAAAGGTATTCTGCCTGACCCAGGCAAGCTAGCAGTCATTGAAAAATTTGAGGCTCCCAGAAACAAGAAGCAGTTGAGATCGATGTTCGGTCTTTTCGGCTTCTATAGGCGTTTTGTTAGTGATCAGGCTTTTAATGCGCCCTGTCTTCACCTCCTACTGAAAAAGAATACCCCTTGGGTTTGGACAGCAGAATGTCAGCAGGCGTTTGAGGTGCTTAAATATTCTTTAATTAATAGTCCTATTTTGCATCATCCTGATTTTGAAAAACCATTCTGCATGTCTGTTGATGCTAGTGGCTATGGTATAGCTATGGAGATATTCCAAGTAGAAATAAAGAACGAACAAGAAGTGCAAAAGACTATAGCTTTCGCAAGTCGATCCTTACAGGCAGCAGAGAGAAATTATGGCATCTCAGAACTAGAAGCATTGGCAATTGTATTTGGGGTACAGAAGTTTGAGCAGTATCTATTAGGTCACAAGATAATTGTTTACAGTGACCATAAGGCGTTGACCTTTTTAAAGACCTGTAAGTTGAGGAATTCCCGTTTGGTAAGATGGTCATTGTATCTCCAGCAGTTTGACCTTGAGGTTAGATATATTCAAGGGAAAGACAATCTGGTAGCTGATGGGTTATCTAGAAGTGCGGAGCTCTGTGATGACGCAGGAATTACAGCAACAGACCTAAACGAAGTTCGAATGTTTGAATTGCACGAAGTAAAGGAAGAAAGTGCATTAAAGAGAGTGATTAAGAACTTGAGACGTGAGCAGAATGCAGATGACCAACTGAAATTAGTAAAGAGCTGTTTAGGAAATGCGAACTATCCTAAGGTTTCGCAATACTATTGTTTGCATAAAGGTATTCTGTTTAGGAGGAAAAAGGTAGGTGTTTCTGAATGGAAGCTGTGCTTTCCCTCACAACATGTAGACTTACTAATCGACTATGTACACCTGAGGTATGGGCACTACGGTGCAAAGAAGTGCATTGCAAAATTAAAAGAGAAGGTTGTGTTTGACAACATGTACCGCCGGGTGGCTAAGCGTCTAGCATCTTGTGTAGTGTGCCAGAAAGTCCGTGCTGCTAACACCAGAATACAAGGGGATATGCATTCAGTAGAGCCAACTGAAACCCTAGAATTACTGGCTTGTGATTTGTTTGGCCCTCTTCCTGTTTCGAGAGGTGGTTGCACCCATGTTTTTGTTGTTGTGGATGGATTCAGTAAATATGTTAAGCTATACCCAATTAAAAGAGCAAATGCAAAAACATTGGTTGAAAAGTTGGAAAAAGATTTCTTCGTGAACGTTGGCGTTCCGAAGAATTTGCTGTCAGACAATGGGCCTCAATTTACTTCTGATAGATTTAAGGAATGTCTAGATAAGGCCGGCGTGAAACATCTGAAAATATCTGCGTATTTCCCCCAAGGAAATATGAGTGAACGTATTATGAGAGAATTGAATACGCTTTGCAGAACTTATTGTGCTCGGAAACATTCGAGTTGGGCAGAGCACATTAAGTATTTTGAGAATGTAATTAACAACTTAAGACATGATGCAACTGGTTTTCCACCTTGCAAATTGATGTTTGGCCAAGAACCGCACAATGTGATTGCAGATGTGGTAGAATTCCCTATTCTAACGCAAATATCCACAGACGAGAAGAAACTAAAGGCTAGGGCAAATATAAGAAAAAGAGCGTTAGAAAGGAAGAAGCGTCATGACGCAAAAGCTGTGCCTACTAGCTTTGAAATAGGTCAGTTAGTCCTTGTCAAAACCAAGGAAAAATCAAAGAAAGTAAATGCAGAAACAAAGAAATTCATGTTCGTATACCAAGGACCTTTCAGGATTATAGGAAAACCACATGCCAATGCATATAGGCTAGAGTATCCTAAAAGTAAAAAGCTATTAGGTCTCAGGAACGTGATAGACCTAAAGAAATTCATAGGTAGTGAATGAATGCTGTAGGGAGGAGGTTGTTCTGTAACCTCTACACAGTGTGGCAGCTGTGCAGTCCCAGCTGTGTGAGATCTTCTTTCCCATTTCAGATCTCACTCATTCTTCATCTTTCCTATCCACAAAAATTTCGACCTCTTCTTTCCAACACAAAAATTTTCCGTCATGGCTATCCAGCCATGTGTTCTGTAACTATTCTATCCACCGATAAGTGAAGAAAAATACCTGATGTGACAAACCTAGTAGTGACAAACAATAGAGAAGTATGACGTAATTAAGATAAAATGTATTTGAGTAACAAGTATGTATAGAACCTTGGTAATATTATAAGTACAAAGTGTTGTTTTATTGGAAATGGTCCCACAATAATATTTTAAAAAGATGTACAAATTCATGTACAATCAGGATCTGAAGTGGTAGTGAAACCTAGTGTATGCATTAGAGCTAACTAAGAAATAGTAAGAGAGAGTGCTTAGTGTTATGAAAAATATGCAGACAAATTGTAAGAATAAACTCACCTTGTGTAGCAAGGAATGGCAGTGAAATAGAATTGAGCAGTGTTTGTGGTTGAGACGTGAAGGACACGTCCCTGAAGTATTTATAAGGTTGGAGCTGGCTATTATTTTGGTGTAGTGTGTGAAAGGATACACCTACACGTATTGAGGTTATGAGTTGGAGGCGTGAATGCGACCATAGGTACCCTTATGTTAGATGAGACAGAGCAGCTCATGGTGTCCTATAGGTTTAAGGAAATTAGCATTACGCTCGTCCATAATTACTTGATGCACTTTAGTGGTAGGTCTGAGAGAGACTACCTGTGGTTTCAGCGTCCGATCGAGTGGAAATGGATTGCCACGTGAGCAAACTGATCAGCTGCAATACACTAAAGATATGAAATAAATGTGCTATCCTATGCTTTAAATATTAATAGAGTGAGTGTTAAATAAGTACATACACTAGCAAAGTAAATAAATAACATACTGACAGACGTGAAACATTATTTTAGCTCAGCATAAATACACTTCAAAGTAAGTAAGTACCTAATTGCAGATGTGGAACTGACAACAGCAGAGGACCAATAAGTGGATTTAGTAGTCAACTAAACGTAGTGTGTTTTGAACACTCACAACTGTACTATTACCAAAAGTTACTCACAGGTACAAAGAAGCTGAGAAAACAACCACTGATCATACTCATACTATCTCTAAGAATAAGGTAATCAAAGATGAGTCAGTTAAGTGCTTAAAATACAAATGTATCAGGAATGTACCGAGCATTGGTTCAGTGTTCCGGCCCAGAAATAATAAATTCAGATTAAATATGATTTATGACTGTATGCCTTAGGAGCATAAATTTTCTCTAGTACGTGACTAACGACGTTTTGAGCCATTTGTTTAACGATTTTATGACAATTAAGTAACCGCGAGAGTAACACTGAAAAAGTTCTGTTAACTTTGTTCCAGCAACATATTAAAGGATAAAATGTATATATCCCCATTTCATTGTGACCCACCCATAGATATTAAGTGAACAGAGTCTGAGGCACTCTTTTTGTTTGTTCTACAGGACAAACCAGATAATGGTAGCCTGGTAGCTGCGTGAAAGCGTGGAGTGACTTGGACACAACTCACAGTGACCCCTCCCCTTTCCCCATGTAATTTAGAGAGAACGTGAAGGACGCACACCATAGCAACTTCCCTCCTGTACCCTTGTGAATGGAAGTGTAGAACGCCAGCCAAAGCGGCTACAACCACGTGTGTAAAAATTATTTGTGAACTTTTCTTTCAGGTTTAGAAAAGACTGCTAAGAGATAATCATCTGTTTATGTATCATGTTATTTTCTTTGAATTTGTGTATGTAAAAATGTATTTAATGTATTTCATGGATCTAAGATTTTCATAATTTTTCAATTTGTATGTGTTTGTTTGTCTAAGGCAATATGTATGCCAAAATATTTCATTGACTTTGCTTAAAATTTGAGTAATGTGGTTTAAGAGGCAGTGAAATGCCCACAATTTAAATAATTAATGTAGGTAATCAGTTTTCTTTTAATGTTTCTACATGTTTACGTTTCAATTTTGATTTTTCATAGGGAGTTAAACTGTACTCTTGCTTCCCTTTTGTAATAAAATTTTTTTAAATTCATTAACATTCATAAACGAAAAATTTAAGTAGAGGGTGATGTAGGAAAGCAGCCTACTCACGCTGTAGTAAATTCACATCAGTTTCCATTGTGTGCCAGCCAGTCTGCTGTAACTAGCTCTGACGTCATAAATGTTGCGCAATACCTTAAAAATCAAGCAAATAACCTAAAACTTTTCTGGCATGTCAGAAGTAATAATAAATTAATATGTGTTAAATATCAGTTCGATAACTTCAGCCATTTCCGAAATTTGGACGTTTTTCTGTAAAAATCATTGGCGCAACAGAAAAGAGCTAGAGACTTCAAAATTTATATTTAGATTCATCTTTCATAATGATTTAATAAAAACAGTACTTTGGATTTCTCAAATTAAGATTTTAGTGGAAATTCATGATTTTGTGGTTTTTGTCTCAAAACTGAAGGAAGCAAGATAGATTAAGTAGGCTAATAAATAAGGCTAGGATGTTTAGATTTAAATATGTCGGAGGTCCGCTATGACTATGAAGATGTGAAAAGTTTCTTTTGAATACCTATAAAATTATAGCGATAGCGGATCTCAAAAGGGCCAGTTCAGAGCTGATCTACTGCGTGCAGGGCAATTAAATTAATTCTCTCGCCCAAAATACTTAACTTAGCCACGTCAAAATTTTATTATCAATACTTACCTGCGTGCTGAATGCACATTTAAATTAAGAGCTTCATCGGCCATCAGCAAAAGAAGCTATAATTTATTATGTAACTTGAAGTGGTGCGTTACCAGCCCAGCGGCTAGTCGGGAGAGCCGATTTGATCAGGCGTTCCCTTATCCGTCCGCACCGCGGCTTTATATATAAGAACGCTGCGCAAGGAAGCAAGGCCCCAGTTCCCTCCAGACGCTGAATAACACGCCATCTGTGTCGGGAGTCGCGTCGCATCGGTATCACTGCGACAAACAGCCTCGGGTGCCGCATTAAGTTACTAGAGATACGCGTAACCATGAAATCATTTCAAGTGAAGTGTTAATTCTGGGATGATTTTCACTATCTAGCCTCAGTGTGCTTATTGTCGTATTTTCACGTGCCGTCGCGGGACAGACATTCTACCAAATATTTAGCGTGGCGTTTGATGAAATATTTTCATCAAATTATGGCGAGCATTCTTTTTAACATTTAATTCAGACATTTATAGTTGCATCAGCGCATTAGACTCTGAACTGCTCTGTTAGTTAGGTTGTAGGGATACTTGTGGTTTTTATCAGTGACTTTCAGAATATACTCAACTATTTTGGAATATCGTTTTTGATTATAAATCCCGGAAAATCTCCTAATTCATCAGAGCTATAAGCTGCAGCTATAATTGTATTCTCAGATAAAGTGGGCACTAGGAACTCTAATTACAGGCTTCACGTTTTGTTAAATCACTTTCTGGGGGCTAAAAAAGTAAATAGAGCGCCAGTGTTGAGAACGGCGAAAGACAGCATTAACAACATTCTAAAAGCCAGAAACTGAATCAACATTCAAACAATTGTACAGCAAACGATTACTTTTCAATTCAAACTCGCCGCCCCACAAGTTCCACAGAATTATCTTACAGCAAGACGCACAATTAGCGCTACAGGACACGCATTTGAGTGATTAATTTTATACTTATAACATTTATTTTTAAAGATTTTTGAATTACAAAGAAAGTTTTCCGTGATACATTTCATTCCATTGCTGTAATCTGTAAGACCTGAGGGTATTATACATTAATCCTCAGGGGGGTACATGCCTACTTTGTGTATCACGTGTTTGGCAAGCACAAGAAGCCCTAGCTAATATGATATTTGCTTATACAACTTTACACATCGGTACCATATTCCTCTAACACATAAATTACACAGCTATCTGATCATTTAACTGAGAGGAAAGCTTTTTTTACTACATCAGTGACACATGTTTACACAATTACACAGTTGGATAACTTCACACTTATGAAACTGTATTTTGTCTGTACTGTGTGAACTGTTCATATTTTTTCGGAACCATTGTGATACTATGAGAGCTTTGAATGATGTATTTGGTATGAGATCATGATTTTTAAAGTACATTTGAGGTAGATGACACTATTGAAATGAGCAGAGAATTTTCTTTAGCAGAAAGCTACGACGTTTTTGAGATTTGACTGAGGTGTTATGATGTTATTATTACGACGACGACGATGTATTATGCTGCTGAGGTATGTTTACGATTAATAAGCTGATGCTATATGAGTTATTTGATTATGCTACGTATCTGTTATGTGGAAATATTGAAGAAGTGTCGACGAATATGTATATGTGTAAAAAGGTAAGGAATAATGAGTAGTGGTTAGGCACTCTTTTTTGTGAAAAAGGTTGTTGGAAACCAAGAATCGTACTTTAAGAGTTATGAAATGTATGTAAATGCGTGAATGTATTACAATGCCGACGAAAATTTTGGATACTGTTATATCAATAGGATTTTGTTTCTACACATTTGTAACGCAAATTCTCAACCTGTGGAATTTTTTTATATGAGACTGCCACTGTAGCAGAAACTGCTGTCATAAATATTTCCGTAAGAAAGTTAAGTGACCACCTGCATGTAATGCGTCGTGGGCACCCAGCTGTGTCAGACGCCTGGAGAAAAAGCCATTAGTGTGTGCCTTTTCAGAGGCACAGGTAGAAAAAAAAAGAGAGGCCATTATCCTCGCTATTGACATTCCTTTGTAGAAAGCATCGCAAATACTTGAAATACTTGAAAACATACGATTATACTGTGGAGCTCTTAATTTATGATATTTACTAAAATGCCTAATGAAACGATGAGAAACATTTCACGGCTATTGTCTTGCTAGTTGAGAGAAATGCCATATGGCTTGCTTTATTTACTCATTTTGTTTAATATCTAGTTTCTAGCTGCACTGCAGCATTGGTTATTATAAAATTTAATAGATGTACTAATATCACTATTTTCTGTCAACAGACCCAGGAAAGAATACATTTATGATGTACTTTCTTAGAAAAGAGAGCACAAATAGACATTTCCCTTCACAGGAACTGCATAAATAATTTTTTAAACGATTTGGTAACTTGTCTGCTACAGTAACTTATCGTGATGCATCACTTTAGTATTAAGATGTGACATAGGTATTAGACATGGCCATCTTTAGTGTAATATTTTTTCTGCTTGAGCTTTGTCATGTTTAGATATAAGTTATTGTATTTGCTGCTGCTGTTTGCCAGGCATACTGCTACTAAATTTCACTTTGTATTACTCTGTTAAGCCAGTTTACTACTGATTTATTTTTCTTGTTTGCTGCTCATTGCCTTATATTAGTTGTAATATTGTTGCTTACTTTGCCAATTTGTATTTTTTTGTCCTTGCTGTTTGTGTTAATTTGTTATGTGGTGCTGCATTCCCTCGTCCCTTGCTATATATATCTGAGCTCAGTAGATTTAAGTTAGCTTAAGAGGAGGTAGACTATATAAGAAACTAACTATGATGAATTGGAAGAAATGCATTGAGAAGCTATAAGAAAATGGTTTGGCCAAAAAAGTAGTTCACAGTGGAGAAAAACTATTTTTGAAAGAGGATGTGAACAGAATGCAGAAAGCATGCTTGGATAGGATTCTTTTTTTGGCTGGAGCAAATGTTGAAATAAGAGGGACGATATATGGAATGAAGTTTTGGGTTGGACTGCAGTACCAAATGTTATACTGAAAACGAACCCGGTCCTTTCCATTGTGTTATTCCCCTATGTGTTTGTGTACTCTTGTATATTTGTGTTTTTCCTGTCTTTATGTGTTTAGCTAATAAGAGTTATGTTGTAGAATTTTTCTGATAATATGTTATTTTCTTTGTAAAAATGTTTAGACATTATGTATTCTGTTCTGTTTTAATGCTCATGTGTGAAGTTGATGTTTTGAAAGTTATTCTGATCTTTTATGTATGTACGCATGTCATAATTCCTGTAACACTGATGTATATGTTATTTCGATTCTTTTGTAAAGCCGGTACTACAAATGTTATCTGTATTGTTATGTTCTTTAATGATGTATTTTGTACCTTTGTAATTGTATTCTTATGTTATAAAATTGTAATTGACACCAGTTCATCAAATTAAGTAATTTGTAAGTTACATTTCACTGCACACGTTTCTGTTGGTTATAGTATATGGACAATATGTGAGAAGTACGGACTCTTAGTGTTTGAACGTGTGTTAATAATTCACCAAGGGACTGGATAACAGCATTGCTGGTTCTAATGACAATTACAAAACCTTTGTGAGTGCACAGTGGTGGTTGATGGACTTGCTATATTCTCCGCAAGACTCTTCGGTGGTGATTGTGCACCTGCACAGTCGCAACAGATGGCTGCTGGCCGTCTCTACAAGGACTACAGTGGGTCTGCACCTTTGATGACCTACCAGTACCATTATTTCTATAAGGACTGCAGTGGGTCTGCACCTCTGGTGGCCCACCAATACCATGCTCTCTACCAGGACTACAGTGGGTCTACTCTGTGATGACCTACCTACCAATAGTCTTCAAAACTTCGAATGACTCTGTTGTGGGTTTGCTCTGTTGTGGACCATTACCTGCCTGCATGTCAAGAGTCAGCACTGTCTTTTCGTTGGAAGGACAACACTACTTCTTCAAGACTGCATGGAAATCCACTACTTCCGTGTGCATTTTCTTCTACTGCTCAGACTTTGAGAAAAACACTGCTATTTTACTGTGATGAACGATCAGGACTGTCTTTATGGACTGTGAGAACATTTTAGTTTTTGACCAACATTGTATTGATAAGTGTGTGCATTTGATTTCTTTGTTATTGTAATTATGAAAAATTTTATCATATCACTATTGGCCACTGCCCAAAACAATTTGTAAATTTTTTTGTGGGGAGCATGGGGGCTATGTAACTAGGCTGTTTATGTTTTCTTATTGGCAACGTTACATAGCGCTCTGTATGAAAATCACTGGCTGTGCTGTGTGCAGTCTGTGGCCAGTTTGCGTTGTTGTCTGCCATTGTAGTGTTGGGCAGTTGGTTGTTAACAGCGCGTAGCGCTGTGCAGTTGGAGGTGAGCCGCCAGCAGTGGTGGATGTGGGGAGAGAGATGGCGGAGTTTTGAAATTTGTAATACTGGATATCATGAACTGCTCTGTATATTATGATTTTTCAACACTATTAAGGTAAATACATTGTTTGTTCTCTATCAAAATCTTTAATTTGCTAACAAGCCTATCAGTAGTTAGTGCCTTCAGTAGTTTGAATCTTTTATTTAGCTGGCAGTAGTGGCGCTCGCTGTATTGCAGTAGTTCGAGTAATGAAGATTTTTGTGAGGTAAGTGATTTGTGAAAGGTATAGGTTAATGTTAGTCAGGGCCATTCTTTTGTAGGGATTATTGAAAGTCAGATTGCGTTGCGCTAAAAATATTGTGTGTCAGTTTAAGCCCAGTCACGTGTATAATTTTTCAAAAGGGGACGTTTCACATTATGTGATCAAAAGTATCCGGACGCCCCCAAAAACATACGTTTTGCATATTAGGTGCATTGTGCTGCCACCTATTGCCAGGTACTCCATATCAGCGACCTCAGTAGTTAATAGACATCGTGAGAGAGCTGAATGGGGTGCTCTGCGGAACTCACGGACTTCGAACGCGGTCAGGTGATTGGGTGTCACTTGTGTCATACGTCTGTACACAAGATTACCACACTCCTAAACATCTCTAGGTCCGCTGTTTATGATGTGATATTTTTTAAGGATGGGGACCCTCCACGCCCACACCAACGTGGTGACCAAACCAAAAGTTCTACTGTCACCTCCGTAAACATGTTAGTTTTTGAATCAGGCGTCACAGGATGCAGGCTGTGATGTTATCCATGCGTCTGGGTAAGACTACTCATTAACATGGTCCATGAGGAGATAGAAGTGGTCGTAAACGTTCGAAGGGTAGCGGTTGTAAGGGCAGAGGATAAAAAGTGCCAAGGCCAGCGCCAAGGGAAAAAAACCTCTGCGACAGTAGGACGGGTAGTAAGGGCAGTAGCGGCTTGCTAGCTGCGACAGAGCATGCAAGATGAGGGAAGGTTAGCGTGAGGTATCGTGCATCGTTACCTATGTGCTGCGTGGTCGTTAGCTGGGTCAGTCCGGTGCTGCGGCTGGGCTCGCCTGTAGTCTCCTGGGCCGGCCGCAGTGGCTTCCTCCCTGTAACATAAGAGTTCGGCGCGGCAACTCATGCGTTGCTGTTAGGCCCTCTGCTACGCCTTGTCGTCGGTGACTTGGTGCAGCTTCATCAGGCTGGTGCAGAACGGCAGCGATCGGCTACCGTTCAGCGTCCTCCTCTACTGCACGCCGCAGCCCTTCCGTAATGTAGCTTCCATGAGCTCCGGAGAGCTGCGCCAGTTCAGCGTCGGAGGAAGTATTAGCGTTCGCTCGCGCTTGTGCAATAAAGGCTGCCCTTTTGGCTTCTCGATCCCTTGCGGGGCCCGCTCCCGCAGCAGTCGGCGTTGCCACCGGTTCAGCTGGGGCGGCGGTTTTCCTCTTTGCACCTTTCACCTGCGGTGCTGCTGGGGCAACCGCTGGGACAGGCGCGCGAACGTCCTTCTGCGAGGTCGCAGGAGTGTTCGCAGGTACTACTGCGCTGGCGCCTTGGGCGAAGACTGCTCGCAGTTGCCTCAAGGCCTCTTGCTTCTCTGCAGCCACGGCGGCTGCGAAGGCAGCCCTCTCTGCCGCAATGACGGCTTTGAGGGCTGCAGTGGCCTCCATCACGGCGATGCCGAGTTCGAGGTCACATCTCGAGAGCGCGGGCTGCGTCCTGGCTGCCCGTTTCCGAGCGGTCGTCCCTGCCCCTGGAAGGTGGAGCTGCTGCTGCGCCGTCCCTCTGCTGCGCCGGGCTGTTCTGCGCCCTACGCCGTTTCCGACGTCGTCTTCGCTTCTGCCGCTGCGTCGGTACGGCCGCGGCCGCCTCGCCGCCCCCGGCACGGCTGCGGCTTGAGAAAGCTGCACAACCGCGCTAACTGGCGACGTTTGGGCCGACACACCGGACACGTCGGCAGAGCGTTGCTGCCGCGGTCGCAGGCGCGGCTGTCGTGCTCCCCTGAGCACTTGACGCACCGCGCCGCGTTGCGGCAATACTTCGCAACGTGGCCCTCGCCCTGGCACCTGAAGCGCTGGGGCTGGGGGTCCATGGCGCTCGGGAGAGCCTCTGTCGTCACCGGGAAGCCCAGCAGCTTCCGCAATTCGAAGATGTCGCTCCCGCCGTCGACCGTTTGCACGGTCACGGCATATTGAAGTGGAAACGTGAAGGGATATGTACAACACAAAAGCACACAGACTGACTTCGTATGTTGACTGACAGAGACCGCCGGCAGTCGAAGAGTGTCGTAATGTGTAATAGGATACATCTATCCAGACCATCACAAAGGAATTCCAAACTGCATCAGGATCCACTGCAAGTACTGTGACAGTTAGGTGGGAGGTAAGAAAACTTGGTTTTCATGGTCGAGCGGCTGCTCATAAGCCGCACATTACGCTGATAAATGCCAAACGACACCTCACTTGGTGCAATGAGCGTAAACAATGGACGATTGAACAGTGGAAAAACGTTGTATGGAGTGACGAATCACGGTACACAATGTGGCGATCCGATGGCAGGATGTGGGTATGGCAAATGCCCAATGAATGTCATCTGCCAGTGTGTGTAGTGCCAACAGTAAAATTTGGAGGAGGTGGTGTCATGGTGTGGTCGTGTTTTTCATGGATGGGGCTTGCACCCCTTGTTGTTTTGCGTGGCACTATCATAGCATCGGTCTAAATTGATGTTTTAAGCACCTTCTTGCTTCCCACTGTTGAAGAGCAATTCGGGGATGGCAACTGCATCTTTCAACACGATTGAGCACCTGTTCACAATGGGCAGTCTGTGGCGGAGTTGTTACACGGCCATAATATCCTTGTAATGGACTGTCCTGCACAGAGTCTTGGCCTAAATCCTGTAGAACATCTTTGGGATGTTTTGGGACGCCGACTTCGTGCCAGGCCTCACCGACCGACATCGATACCTCTTCTCAGTGCAGCACTCCGTGAAGAGTGGGCTGCCATTCCCAAAGAAACCTTCCACGACCTGACTGAACGTATGCCTGCGAAAGTGGGAACTTTCATCAAGGCGCCAGCATTACGGATGCAGGGCGCCACGAAATTGTAAGTCGTATTCAACCAAGTGTCCGGATACTTATGATCACATAGTGTATCTTGGTATGCTGAATTCAGTGGATAAATCCCAATTGCTTGATAATTTTTTCCATTACTTTTGATTTTTTGTGTTTTGAAAAATTGTTATTTTATTAAAGCCATACGTGTAGTTGCGATTGTAATGGAATACATTCACAAAAAAGTGAGTCAAAAATGTTTAAAATTGATGGAGGAACAGCATTTTTTAATTGTGGCTATTTTGATTTTTTCATAGAGATTGAAGTGTAGTTAGCTTTATATCAAATGGTTCAAATGGCTCTAAGCACGATGGGACTTAACATTTGAGGTCATAAGTCCCGTAGACTTAGAACCACATAAACCTATCTAACCTAAGGACATCACACGCATTCATGTCCGAGGCAGGATTCGAACTTGTGACCATAGCACAGGGCGATTCCGGACTGAAGCGCCTAGAATCGCTCTGTCATATCGGCCGGCTAGCTTTATATCACTAGACAGATGTGTACAGCGGATAAATTTAATGGAAACAGTAATTTTTTATATGAATATGTGCGTATATGTGCACAAACTGTACTTACACCCGTAATCGTTTATGTATAGGTGCCTAATCTATATATACATCCGAAAGCAACGTAAATAAATAAGTGTAACTATAATAAAAACTATTTTTGCTGCTGTTCCAGACATGTGGATCTACGTTTACGGTGGACTCAGTTGTGAACTGGAAAAAGTAAATATTTATAAAGATGTCTGGTCCCGGATGAGTGGCTGCTTGTAGTGAGGTTCTTAGGGCGAACAGGTGATTAGCATTCGAACACAGTCCACTTACTTTACATAATGTTATTCATTCCACGATACACACATAGACTCCAGCGGCCTCCAGACTTTCCCGTGACGAGGACACCCAATGAGGGAATGGCAATTGAATCTCAATGTAGACAAGTGTAATGTGCTGCGAATACATAGTTCCCTTATCATTTAGCTACAAAATAGCAGGTCAGCAACTGGAAGCAGTTAATTCCATAAATTATCTGGGAGTACGCATTAGGAGTGATTTAAAATGGAATGATCATATAAAGTTGATCGTCGGTAAAGCAGATGCCAGACTGAGATTCATTGGAAGAATCCTAAGGAAATGCAATCCGAAAACAAAGGAAGTAGGTTACAGTATGCTTGTTCGCCCACTGCTTGAATACTGCTCAGGGGTGTGGGATCCGTACCAGATAGGGTTGATAGAAGAGATAGAGAAGATCCAACGGAGAGCACTGCGCTTCGTTACAGGATCATTTAGTAATCGCGAAAGCGTTACGGAGATGATAGATAAACTCCAGTGGAAGACTCTGCAGGAGAGACGCTCAGTAACTCGGTACGGGCTTTTCTTAAAGTTTCGAGAACATACCTTCACCGAAGAGTCAAGCAGTATATTGCTCCCTCCTACGTATATCTCGCGAAGAGACCATGAGGATAAAATCAGAGAGATTAGAGCCCACACGGAAGCATACAGACAATCCTTCTTTCCACGAACAATACGAGACTGGAATAGAAGGGAGAACCGATAGAGGTACTCAGGGTACCCTCCGCCACACACCGTCAGGTGGCTTGCGGAGTATGGATGTAGATGTAGAATGAGTGGTGGCAGCATGACGCCTGGCGGCCAGAAAAGACCCACTTTTATTCCTCGAGGCCAGTTATACCTGCGACCGACGATGCGTCCATGCTGACGCAGCGGAGAGAGTAATCGTTATGTAATATGTAAACTGAAAATAAAGAGCACAAGCTTATTAAGACGTCTTTTATTTATTTGTCCCTGATACTGGGCAAACATTATACAATGTCGTAGTAATTCTATTTTAAGCTAAAGTCTTGGCACCCATGTAAAGAAATAACTTTTTTAATTGATTTGCACTTTTCGCATGTATATAACGTTGAAAAGGAAACTATAGTTTAATTTCTTTGAAAAATCAAAATAGCCAAAACAAAAATTACTACTTCTCTGTCAATTTTAAAAACTTTAGCCTCAGAACATTTTCGTGAATACATTTCGTGATAACCAACAACTCCACCTATGGGATTGAAAAAATAACGTTTTTTTTAAATTAAAAAATTCTAAAGCGTTGAAAAGATTTTTGTTTAGCAGACTGGATTTACCCCTGTATTAAGCATACCAAGATATGTTATGAAACAAATTTTCAGCCTCCACCGGCACCTCCCCTTAATGGAGTAGACTGTCTTAAAGTTTCATTTACAGTAACATAGTAATAAGATATCCAACACATGAGTGGGACCTATTTCCAAGAGGATAACACCAGCGTACATGTGCGATGGGTGCTGATCAATCATCCCGTCTGTGTTTGTTTCTTCTTTCAGTAAATCCGTCCTCAGATAGGCATCAGCTGGACGTCCTCCTTACCTCTCTGTTCTTAGAATCCTCCTTCATTTTCTTGTAGCTTCTTCCTCTCTCCGCATCTGTTATGTTTCCAAACACTCTTTTTCCTCTCCCCTTTATTTCCCTCCACTTTGTCATCCATGATAGTCTGTAGAAGACAGTTGCTACGCAGCATATGTCCCACCCACGATAATCTACTACTCTGTATCATTCTTATGACATTCCTCTCCTCTCCTCTCCTATCCTGCTCAGCATCTCCACATTTCTCATTCCGTCAATCCATTTCACTCTCACCATTATTCTTCATAATCACATTTTGAAACTTTGTAAATATATTTGTTCTTTCTGTCTGACTGTCCATGTTTCAGAACCATTAAACACCACGTTCCAAAGAGTTGGAGAACCTCGTCCTAAGTGTGATGGGGATGCACTTTCCCAACAGCTCTCTTCCCCGTGGAGACTCTCGGACTCACTTCTTCTGTATAATTTCCACTGGAAGTTATCAAGCATGCCAAATATTGGAATGAATGAACGAACTTCTTCTACGCCATTCCATGCAGTGATATATTAATCGTGTTTGATTTTTCGGTTTTCATTACTTTGGTCTTGCCAATGTATCGTTCGAAACCCTTTTCACACATGTACAACCTGGAGCTCTTCTTCTATTTCTGCTAGCGTAGTCATATCATCAGTATACGTGATAGTTTTTATTTTTTCTCCTCCCACTGTAAATCCTTTTGATTTTTCCAAAGCCTTATTGATTAGCTTTTCAGCATACAAATTGAAAAGTGCAGATGACGTACAGCAACCCAGTCTTACAACTCTTCTAATACCCACCTCCCCAGTTTCATCGTTTTGTACTCGGGCTACCACTCTCTATCCCATATATAGTTACTTTATCAACCTTCTATTCGTTCAGTGTACACCAGTGTTTTCCAGAACCTTCAACAGCATGTACCAGTCAGTTCTATCAAATGGTTTTTCCCATTCGACAAAAAATAGATTTCTCTATTCACTCTCAAAACTTTTTCTGCTATCATCCTTAAACCTCCGATTCCATCACTGGTCTTTCTTCCTTTTCTAAATCCGAACTCATCTCCTCCTACATTATCTTTATTTTCTACTCTGTTCTTCTCAGCACTATTCTGATCACGGCCTTGGCAACATCGCATTTAACACTAACTGTCCTATAATGTTTAGATTGATTGTCATTGGATTTCTTTAGTAAAGGAACCACAGTGGTCTCAAGCAGATCTTCAAGCCAAATAACTGTGTCTTATATTTTGTAGGTCAGATTTGTAATTATAGCCATAGCATAATGCCATAAGGCGTTCATTGTCTCTGGCGGTATTTGATAAACGAAATGTAGCGTTTTTAGTACCCCATTCCTAAGTGCAGGGTGGTGGCAGCTGTCTGCGTGCAAGTACAGCTCAGTGTGCGTTTTGTTCCGATACAGACCGTGGCCCAAGGTGCCATCAGCTCTTCCCTTGAGCACAACGTCACGCATTTGTAGTCTTCTTTCTGCCTCGGTCTCCACAGTGATTTTGATGATGTGATGAATATAGTTCAGTAGTGCGAGGAAGCCTCGTAGTTTGTCTCTTCCATGAGCCGACATGACGAGCTTGTTGTCCACAAAACGGAAGCAGCAAGTGGGTTTTCATTTGGATGACTTCAGGACGTCTTTCTCGAAGTGTTCCATATACAAATTTGGATCCGTAGCGAGAGTAGGTTCCCCGCTACGACTCCCTCCCTTTGTTCGGTGTATTCTCCATTAAACAGATAATATTTGGAGGTCACGTCAGTGGTCTTGCTGCCATATTTATGACTTACGAATTCATGTGGCTGTCGTAGGGGCACGGTGGTGAGAAGCTTATCAGGATGTCTGAGCCCTTCAGCCTGACATTGCTGCAGTGTTTAAAAAAATCCACAGAATTGGTGCCTGCGTGAGACGTCCAAGGAAGAGTGTCATGTTTGGCAATGCGTGTTTGCTGCTGGCTTTTTACTTTTGACACTGCCTAATGGTATAGTAATTTTAAGCACTTGATGACAGAATTACTTAGGTCCTGAAACAGCTTGTGGTAAATATATCGCACTCTCGACTATTGGTACATAGCATTCTCGGTACGGAAACGTTCGCTACAATAAGTATTTTAGTAGCTGGGAAGTGCACTAAGGCTTAGCAATGTGGTGACATTGACAAAGCATTGTGGGTGACCTCGTCCTGCGCTATCTTATCACAGAGCGGAGCGTTGGGCAGTCGTCTAATGAGCAGGTACGGGCAGGTGAGTGTCTGTAAGTATGTGTCTACATGTGGGCAGTCTGCCGTCGTGTTACTGGAAGCCTGGCACTCACGTACTAGCGGCAGACAGTCTGCCAAGGAGCGTGCGAGCGCCAGCATGAGTGGCGCCATGCTCTTCTTCATCGTCGTTATCGGCTGGGTCGTGCTGCTCTTCATGATGTTCAGTTCAGGTGTTTCCTTCATTCGGATCACCACCTACGTACGTAAGAGAAATTACAAACACCTTGCATGAGAAACAGTAGTTTGGTAGTAGTTTATTTCTAAGATTAACTCTTTCATGGCTATAATTCCTGTTTCACATACACTGCCTGGCAAGAAAACTGAAGCACCAAGAAGGGAAAGAGTAACAGAAATAAAACTTCACAGATTCAGAGGGTATCTGATGTTATTTCAGTGATTACTAATTCGAGTGAAATGTAATAATAACGTAGCAGCATGAGCCAGCTTGTCAGTAGTTGCACTCCCTCTGGCCTGGATGCACGTACTGATTCGATTGCATAGGGTCTCATAAAGCCTTTATATCCACTGCTGAAGCAAGGTGGCCCATAACTGTTGTAAATGGTTCGTGATATTTTGGATACTATCACAGGAACAGAGCAGACGTCCGAGCTGGTGCGACACATGTTGTATTGGAGACAGAACTGAGAATCTTGCTGGCCGCTGCAGTACCTCAACACATCACACGCAGTTCATAGAGAAACGGGCCATTTGTTGACGTGCATTGTCCTGTTGAAAAAGGCACCAACGCTTTGTTGCATGAGGCATTTGAGGAGTCAGGATGTCAGTGACGCACCGTTGTGCCATCAACGTTCCCTCAGGCGCTACCGGCCGTGACCTGACGTCATATGAGATGCCTGCCCCCCCCCCCCCCCACCACGACGCCAGGAATAACACCGCTGTGCCTCTCCAAAACATTGAAAGAATGGGACCTGTCTTCATGTCGCCACCATACTTGAAGACAATGTTCATCCAGCTGTGCAGTTCTTCGGTTCAACGCTGAACACAGTGCGACGCTGTTGATCAGCACTCCATGCTTCCCAGTCACGGCACTATTCCAAAAGCAGTCGTTGTGACCTTGGCGGCAGTCTACGCATGGTACAATAATTACCTATTCCATCTAGCTACTACTAGTCTCCTGCCATTGGTGTAGAATGACACATAATGTGTCAGAGAGCCTATCACTTGTTCTCTGATGGCAGGTGCAGATGTGAATGCAGAGATGCCACCACGTGGTGGTGAGTCGTGGTAGATTGGAATGCCTGCGCTCACGTTCCCATTCAGTCCAACATCGGGCCACTGTCACATCCGAATGGCCCACCAATCTGGATCTTGCACTATTACATCAGCCGGCCGAATGGAGATCCCCTGTGACGCCCCTTTCAAACTGTCAGGTTGTATATGCGAGAACGCTACATCTCCGTTTCCTCCACAGTGACCACTCAGCATCTGACGCTATTCACGCCCACTCACATACCCTACCATGCGTAGTAACAACACTGGATGCGAACAACATTAATGCACTCCGGTGACCATTGTACCTGTCACAGAGCACTGCATCTCTAATGGTTCCCGCCACGTAACCACCAACGTTGTGTACGTATACGAAATTACATCGACATCCGACATTATCTTCTGGGTGCTTTTTTCAAAGAAGTTCTTCGTAACGACACTGTAAATGTAGTGTGCAGACAGGCAATAGTATGCAGACCTTTTACAATTCTGCCAACCCTTGAAAGATGCAAAATAACCTCCACTGCCCTTGATCTACGATTGTGAAAAGACGTCTGCACTCTTCACCAACATCAGCCATGTAAATAAACAGTTCGTAGTGAGAGATTGTCTGGACTACGAGGTTACTCGCAGAGTTACTATTGGATATCACAGACTCAAGCTCAATGTTATCGGGATTCTAATTTTGTTCGTAACTATCCGAATTGCAACACAAATCCATTTTGTGATGAGATGATTTTCTACGTAGGGACTGATAATTTTATTTGGAACTATTATGACGACAGGTGGACAGAGACAGCCACTACTTAGAGTAAATGTTCAACGAATGACCACTGGGATTAGCTTTGGGGGAAAGAGTCATCGTAGTTAGAGGCCAACTACTGAGAAGATCTAGCTTTGTGACATCATTGATTAATGTTAGGGCATAAAATGGCTTTGGTGACTTAGTGATGTCTTTTTCTTTTTTTTAACTGAAAATAATTAAACTTTTGTTTAGCTGCATATCGTTGACTATAACTATGAAGAATCAATAAATCGCTGCAAAGGCGGATGTGTCAAAACTGAATTCCTGTTAAGACATTCATTTGGTAGTTGCGCAGTAAGTGAGAGAAGGATATAGCGTCGACAGTATTACTATTAGAGAAAGTACAAGTAAAGAGAATACGACAATATTTTAGGTATAAATAAAGAAGCTGTAGCTAGAGTGAAAAGTGAGGATATTAAAGACAACGATCACAAGTTAGTAATCATGAACTTGGTATGACTTTTGTGGAGAATAAAATTTAGTAGCGAAAAAAAGGAGGCAGAGTAGCTACAATTTACAGCTCTATCAAAGACCATTAATTGTGGAGAAACTTTTTGCAATATAAACATTACTTTATTAGCGAGAAGTGCAGTACCTTGTAAAAATTCATATAGATACTGTCATTATTTTGACAACTGGTATAATATCGCTGATAGTTGTCAGCAGTGGTCTATGATCAAACGTAACTTTATAAATGAGACAACAGAACAAAGCTTGTGCACGCATTTCGCAGCGTAAAATTTTGAAAGAACTCGAAAGTAAATATTGATGAAACGGTTTTGCAAGATCCTCTGAGACCTGAATGACGAATTAGGGTAAGATAAAGGTTTGCTTCTTTGAAATTTACTGTGAGGAATATACGAAACTACTGTCGACTGTTAAGCTGTGTTTTTTTGTCCTGTAAAATAACAATATTTACCTTGATTGATTATCCTAATTTATCATTTATAAGTCCATGTGTGTCAAATTTAGAAAAAAAAGATGTTATAGAAGCCACTGTGTGTATAATTCATGTTGGAGTGACATACTGAACCATACGTCTTGCTAGTGTTGATGACTTTGTGGTATCTTAAAATAAATAAAAATAAAAAAATAAAAATAAATAAAATATAGTAATTCCACAAAAAATAATCCCACCCACCAGTATCATAATAAGGATTTTTTCCCCTGACGAGTAAATGATGAGTAACTTCAGTACTGTTTCCGAACCTTTCACCTTAGAAAGAACTAATTCTTTGTGGCCAGATTACGTTTAATGACTGTGCTCTAGTCACGTTTTCTTTCGTTTGTAATGAATTGTTATCTGACTTGCAATATTACTAGCGTTTACATCAATGTAACCTGTGGTCTGTCAGTAACATGCACCTACCAGTTGCATACTGGAAGGGAAGTAATAATGCCTATCTGCCTAATCCGCACTGATGTCTAGTGAAACATCGAACGAACGCTTGGTGAGTGATGATTGATATCATTAACTGATCTTAATCTGTGCAAGTCGTCCTAATCGGATTCAGATTCTCAAGTGATTTCAGTTAGTTAGGTAACTCTTTAACCTTTGGTTTTGGTACCGATCCGAATACATACGTTGCTCACTTGATACAAAAGTCGTCCTGTGTATCTAACCAGGTTTGGATTCTCAAGTGATGTCAGTTAGTTAACCCATAAACCTTTGGTATTGGTACCGATCGGAGTACATAAGTTGTTCACTTCATATAATAGTCACGACTTACTCAGTGAATTGGTTGTCTGACGAACCGTGGGTCACCCGTCAGTTAGTGTCACCCACCCTGGCACAGTACTACTGGCAGGCGTTGACCTGTTAGCTTCATGGTGTGCCGTGTTCATCCCAAAGCTCAGCCATGGTATCGATCGTGCCCACTGAGACTGTGCACTGGAATGGAACATAATCAATGTTGACTCCAAGTTATTATTCACGCTTTCTGCAAATGACGGCTGGGGATGATATGGTACCTTAATGGCGGATGGCACTGCCGAAGCAGAAGTTCTGGAATGTCCTGGATGAAGTGGTGGGGACGTACTAGAAGCAGCAAAGAATGAGAAAACACGTGATAAATGGTGGATAGTAATCTTCGTAGTACCTGATATATTGGAAACTAGCCACATGAATCTGGATAACACAGGCCGGCCGGAGTGGACGAGCGGTTCTAGGCGCTACAGTCTGGAACCGCGCCACCGCTACGGTCGCAGGTTCGAATCCTGCCTCGGGCATGGATGTGTGTGATGTCCTTAGGTTAGTTAGGTTTAAGTACTAATTTCTAGGGGAGTGATGACCTCAGAAATTAAGTCCCGTAGTGCTCAGAGCCATTTGAACCATTTTTCTTTTTTGATACCACATCCAAAACAACCAAAAGTGCCTGTTCTCTTTGTTATTACGCAGAAGAGGGCCTAAGTAAGCAATTAAGATCTTTTCCGTGATGTGTGCTCTGACCAATCCGAATTTACTTCCACCCTCTTACAAGGGTACTCCTCATCGCCACATCGTCGACGTACCGCTCTTCTCTAAGCGTGGGTGCCGTGGATGACACCCAAAGGTGCCCTGCTATGAAATGAAAGAGCACACCAGACCATCACTCCTGGGTGTTGGGCCGTATGGCGGGGGAGAGTCACGTTGATATCTCACAGCTGTTCGGGGCATCTCCAGACACGTGTTCCGCCTGAAATCTCATTGACTGAAGTCTAATTGTCTTCAGTGATGAGTCACGCTTCGAATAGCACCGATGACCAGCGAAGATGTGTCTGGAGCCGTCCCGGATACCAACCTGACTGGCGTCTCCCATACGGCCAGACAGGCAGGAGTGATGGTCTGGAGTACTGAATTTTTTTTCAAAGCAGGATCCATTTGGTTACCACCCGTGGCAACCTTGCATCACAGCGTATGTCGACGATATTCTACCCTCCAGTTTGTTGTCCTCCATGGCAAGCCGTCCTGGGCTTACATTTCAGCAAGATAGTGCCCACCCACACACGGCGAGAGTTTCTACTGCTTGTCTTCGAGGTTGCCAATTCCTACGTTGGCCAGCTAGGTCGCCGTATATCTCCCCAACTGAGAACGTTCGGAGCATAATGGGCTCGGCCCTCTAGCCGTCTCCGGATTTTGACGATCTAACGCGCCATTTGGACAGAATTTGGCACGATATCGTTCAGGAGGATATTCAGCAACTCTGTCAGTCAATGCCAAGCCGTATAACTGCCTGCATAAAGGCCAGAGGTGGGCCAACACGTTATTGACTTGCTCTATTTGTGAAGCTTTTTCTATCGAATAAATCATGCTGTTTTTTCTGGAATTGTAATCATTTGTTTCTCTGTAGATGTACATCAAATCTACACATTTCAGTCCCATGCTGATAATTTCTTCGTGGTGCGGAGTTTTATTTTTTTGTCAGAGCAGTGTATTTGTCACATCAGCTACAGAGAACTCTAAACTCAGTGCCGTTATTGTTACGTGTTCATTTCCAGTACACTGGGCTAATTTCTCAGAAACACCCTGGATACGATAAACGTAGCTGTTTACAAGTCCATACCGACATCGCTCTGACAAATGTCTTTTCAACAACCTTTCCTGACAGTAGCTCGAAGATAACCTTCGTGATTTTTCTTCTGAATTCCAAATGGTTCAACTGGCTCTGAGCATTATGGGACTTAATGATGTGTTGGTGAATGTGCCAACACCTTGTAGATAGAGGAGGCCGAAATGCACGCTATCTAACGCAGACGGGCGTGAATTCTGGAACAGGATAAGTAGTGAATTCTAATAAGAAAAGTATGCAGCTCCTCTAATACTTAACTTTTATTTATCCTTGTTGTGAATACAGCATTCTTGATGAGACATTTCATACGATAACTATCAAACTATGTAAGGCTAATGGCGCCTTGCTAAGTCGTAGCCATTAACTTAGCTGAAGGCTATTCTGTCTCTCGGCAAATGAGAGCAAAGGCTTCGTCCGTATAGTTGCTAGCAACGTCGTCGTACAACTGGGGCGAGTTCTCGTACGTCTCTCGAGACCTGCCGTGTGGTGGCGCTAGGTCTACGATCACACAGTGGCGACACGCGGGTCCGACATGTACTAATGGACCGCGGCCGATTTAAGCTACCACCTAGCAAGTGTGGTGTCTGGCAGTGACACCACACTTAACATCTCAGGTCATCAGTCCCCTAGAACTTAGAACTACTTAATCATAACTAACTTAAGAACATCACACACATCCATGCCCGAGGCAGGATTGGAACCTGCGGCCATAGCAGCAGCGCGGTTCAGGACTGAAGCGCCTAGAACCGCTCGGCCACCGCGGCCGGCTCTTCTGAATTTCCCGACGGCGGGGGGCATTTAAATACACCCACGTCCAAAAATCCAAAAAACCACACCCATAATTTTCAACTGCTCTGTGAACCACTTTTTCATTGGAATCTATCGCTAAGCTAGAAACACTCAGCAACACTGACACAACCTACTGCACAACTGCTACAACACTCTGCCTATTCAGACTTTCATCAGTCTGCTCAGGGACCTCAGACCCATCACAACATACGCTAACCTAACAACTTAGTAAATACATTTCTAATGCAAGTTCCTTATTTTATCCCGCTAGTGGTGAATGACACATTTCTGCTTGGGGTGCGTACTTCGTACATCTCAGTCTTGAATCCGGTTGACTGAATGATTCTCTTGAAACGCATTCACTCGGCTGAACATGCTTCCTCGCAATAACACTGTACTAGCCTGCACACTATCAACAAGGTCGCTCCAACAGTAACAGCCACCACTCACCTTGCCTACGGTTTCCTCGTTGATAACAAGGCTGCCGCCCAGCACTCCGCGCATCCGCTGTCCTAGTTGCTCAATGCAGGTTTCAAGTCGTTCACCGCGTATAGAAAGCTCATAACAAGCAAATCCTTGTTTAAATCAAGATAACCACATAACATTGCTTGTTTCTGTGACACATCCTGGTATTGACCTGCAATCAGTACAACCATGCACCAATCAGTACACAAGTTATTTACACATCCTAACCTAGCCCTACCACCGCATGGGATCAGAACCTTACCACTCTCTCGTAACTATGCTCTGCTACCATTGCAGTGGCAGGGAGCGGACAAGCAGTGGTGACGTGTTGGGCTCAAATTAAATGGTTCATTTTGACAACCCAATAAAGAAATTATGAAAACTGGTCAGATGATAGCTTTAAACATATGCCTAAAACAATTAAAGACTCTGTTCAAACCACTGACCGGAATATTCAAGTTATTTTCTTTACAAAGTAAAAAAAAAAATGGCTCTGAGCACTATGGGACTCAACTGCTGTGGTCATAAGTCCCCTAGAACTTAGAACTACTTAAACCTAACTAACCTAAGAACAGCACACAACACCCAGCCATCACGAGGCAGAGAAAATCCCTGACCCCGCCGGGAATCGAACCCGGGAACCCGGGCGTGGGAAGCGAGAACGCTACCGCACGACCACGAGATGCGGGCTACAAAGTAAAAGTTCGATACTCTATTATGAAGTAAGTTAACTTTTAAGAACGTAAATTAAAAATGTCAATTTAATGAGGCCAGTCACAAAGTGGTACCAGAGACCACAACACGGAAAACTAATGAAGCATAAAAAATATTTTTCGTACAGCTGTTAACAGCATTGATATATATGAACTACTTGCAACCTGCGTCCTCATTATTTGCTGGATTATTCCAGCTTCTGTCTTCCTCTACAATTTGTATCTCTACAACTCCCTCTAGTTTCGTAGAAGCTATTTTCGGATGTCGTAACTGATGTCCTGTAGTCCTGTCCCTTCTTCTTGTCTGTGTTTCCCACATATTCCTTTCCTCTCCGATTCTCCGCAGAACCTTCTCATTCCTTATATTATCAGTCCTCCTAATTTTCAACATTCGTCTGTAGCACCTCATCTCAAATGCTTTGACTCTCTTCTTTTCCGGTTTTCCCATAGTCCATGTTTCGCTACCATTCAATGCTGCGCTCCAAATGTACTTTCTCAGAAACGTTTTCCTCAAATATATATATTTTTGATAATATTATACTTGTATTGGCCAGGAATGCCAATTTTACAAGTGCTTGTCTGCTTTTTATGTCCTACTCGCTCTGTCCACCATGGGTTATTCTGATGCCGAGGTAGTAGAATTCCTTAACTTCATCAACTTTCGGATCACCAAACCTAACGTTTACTTTTTCACTGTTCTCATTTCTGCTACTTGTCATCACTTTCGCCTTTCTTCGATTTACACTCACTTCATATTTCGTACTCATTGGATTTCTGCTACTTATCATCACTTTCACCTTTCTTCGATTTACATTCATTTCATATTTTGTACTCATTGGACTGTTCATTCCATTCAGCAGAAGCTGTAACTCTTTTTCATTTTCACTGAGGATAGCCATGTCATCAGCAAATGTTATCATTGATATCCTTTCACACTGAATTTTAATTCCTCTCTTGAACCTTTCTATTATTTCTGTCATTGCTTCTCCGATGTATAACGTTGGACTATAGGGGTGAAAGACTACATCTCTGTCTTACACTCTTATTTCTCCCTTTGGTTCTTGTACATATTGTATTTTACCCGTCTTTCCGTACAGCTTACCCCTGTTTTTCTCAGAATTTCGAACATCTTGTTCTATTTGACTTTCCAGGTCGATAAACCCTATGAACGTGTTTCGATTTTTTCCTTAGTCTTGCTTCCATTATCATCCGCAACGTCAGAATTGCCCCTATTGTGTGTATTTTTTTTTTTTTTTGTCTTTACCTTTCCTAAAGAGAAACTGATCGTTCTGTAACACATCCTAAATTCTTCTGTATATTATTCTCGTCAGCAACTTGAATGCTGTCTTTCAGTATATTTACCCACTACTGGTTTCGATCATGGATCGTCTTGGTAGTGGAATAATATGTGTTGCGGCATGTATGGCATGTGAAATTGTTACAATAGATGTTTAGATGTTGCTCCACTGTGAAGATGGAGTAGGACCGAAACCGGTAGTGAATACATGTATTTTAAGACGGAAAACAGTGATAATCATATAGTTTTCCAAGTGATGAAGCATCAATACCATCATAAATTCAATTAAAACAGAAATATGTTTCAATGAAACCAATTTTAGTTAACGTTAACTGTAGTTACGTGAAATTTCTAGATTTTACAATTTTTAAGAAAAGCCTGAACAAGTAATAACACAAGAACGTGCTGTTCAACTGTAGCAAATTTTAAATTTCCGCCCTTGGCTTAAACCTCAGTAACATATTCTGATAGTAACACACAGCAACTTATAGAGCCTGTAACAAATGTGTGCTTTCCGAAGCCTATTCTTAATGCTTAAAGATAATATCGAGACTCAAGCTCACAGCAGACAGAAAATAGTTACTGACCAGAATTACGTAATTATAAGTGAGACAAATCGGAAGAGAGGAACTGAAGTTAACAACAAATCACTCAGTTTACGCAGATGGTGTCACATTCTGCCATCAGTAGTACGAGAATCACTCTCAGTCAAAGCGACCACCATAACTTGAGTCCTCCACTTGCTGTAGCTCAGGCTGAATTTGCAAAATGTTGCACAGATCGCAGCATGTATATAACAGATTCCTGTAACATGAACCGATTACTACAACCAGCTAACCATACACAAAAACACCCAAGGTAGTTTAAAACGGACTCTTTAGTTATCTGTAGTTCTGCATTCACAACAAATCAAATGGTTCAAATGGCTCTGAGCACTATGCGACTTAACTGCTGAGGTCATCAGTCCCCTAGAACTTAGGACTACTTAAACCTAACTAAGGACATCACACACATCCATGCCCGAGGCAGGATTCGAACCTGCGACCGTAGCATTCACAACAGTTCAGTTTATACTAGAGGACCAAATAACGTGCCCGGCAGTCGGGTCACTGTAAAGTTAAGCACTACTTAGAATACTGCAAGCTTCGTATGTATTTAATGAACCTTTCTGAGGTTTCACATAAATAAACACTCTTTAACCAGGGCAGTAAGAACTAGTCTATCGTCACAGAACAATTCCTCGCCACTTTTTGGTAGATTCGAATATTGCGGAAGACGGTTAGAATGTTTCAGTTTGCTTTGACAGTGACTATAGCAGCATTGTGGCGACAGACTACCGTAGCCATGAAGTACGACCTCGACTCCCGCGTTTACCCTATCACATTGTGTCACAGCACAGGCGAGAATTCAGCTCTGACGTACATTCCAGTTGGATGGCTGGTCCGCACATATGCACCTCCCTGCACTGACAGGACACCACCAAGATACACCCCCCTACTTTCACGAGAGGAGACTGCCCCGCTATCACAACAACTTACACCCACAGGCACCGCCCTTTACTTGACACACACACGGCGGCCGACAGTAAAAGCACCTGTAGCCAACTTGAGGCTGTACGTGAATAAGTGTAAAAAAATCGACTTTTTAAATTTTTTCTTTTGTGGACTGGCAAGTCAGCCAATCCAGTAGGACGGGAGGCCAAAGGGCACGCGTTTAAACTCACGCAGGCTGGCGTGAGGTCTGGAACAGTTAAAGGAGTTGAGTCTAGTAAAAAAAGTACGTAGCTTCTTGAATACTTAACTTTAATCCATAATTGGTGAACATCGGTCTGACGGTAAATGCATCACAAGATAAATAGCAACTGATAATGGCGCCTTGCTAGGTCGTAGCAAATGACGTAGCTGAAGGCTGTGCTAAACTATCGTCTCGGCAAATGAGAGCGTAATTTGTCAGTGAACCATCGCTAGCAAAGTCTGCTGTACAACTGGCTACCACCTAGCAAGTGTGGTGTCTGGCGGTGACACCACATTTTCCTCAAAAAATTCTCTGTAGTTCGACGAAATTGCACTAAAAAACCTCCAAAATCAGAGGAATTGAGAAGTGCCGGCACACATGACGACGCGCCCCACGTCGGGTAGATAGCTGTGTCAAAAACAGAATTTTCTTGTCGCTTGTTTCTTTCTTTAGATATTTTCAGTCTCTAAAGTGTTACTGACACAAGATTATTAGCGACGTAATTAGATGGCGGGACACATAACCGAAACAGAGTTCTAGCAACTTTATATGGAAGTGGATGCCAAAAACTGTTCTGGTTGGACTAATATACTTTGAAAACAGGTGTGCTGAATGCTGTACTGTGTTTCATTGATGGTCCAGCGTCAAGGCTTAAGGTTTTGGATCTGATGGGAATGCCTGGTTGACTAAATAGGCAAATAAATTTAATTGTCACTGACCGCAGAAAACTCTTTGAAGCAGAGAAATTAGTGTTGGAACCCACCAGAGAAGCAACAACAAGAAGAAGAACTCTGAAGAAGAAAAGCGAGGGAGAATAGCACCAGAAACGAGATGAATATGGACGTGGGATGGATTAATTTTAGGGAGGGTACGTAGAGAAACTTTAACTTGAATTTCCCGGAACTTAAATTTTCCTGATTTCCTGGTACACATTAGTTAAAATTTTGTATACTGAAATTTTGTATACTGTCTTAAAACAAAATTAAATAAAAAGTAAACTAGTTTTATGCTTTAAATTTTCGAAATTAAAGACATTTTTAAAGTAAAGTCAAGTACCGAAGTTTTGTTAATAGTTATTTATATTTTTTTACCATGATTTATAACATCAACGTCTTTATAAAAGATTATTTTAAACATTTTCGTGTAAAGAACTTCCAGGAAACATGCCTAATAATTTGTTGCTCTTTCGCGATATGTGTACCCACACTATAAATAAATAATTCTTCTTATTGTTGTAGTCTTCGGTCCAAAGAATAGTTTGATGCAGCTCTATATGCTACTGTATTGTGTGCAAGCCTTCTTATCTCTGAATAACTACTGCAATCATGCTACTCTATACCGTGCAAGCCGTCGTCAGTTATTTTGCTGCTTAAATACCAAAACCTATCTGCCACTTTAAATGTCTCGTTTCCTGATCTAATTCATCATCTGATTTAATTTATTTTCCCGGAACATTAATTCCTACTCCAAATTTTTCTTTGGTTTCCTTTGCTGTTTGCCCAGTTTACAGATTGAATAACATCGGGGATAGGCTGCAACCTTGTCTCACTCCCTCCTCAACCACTGCTTGCCTTTCATTCCCCTTGACTCTTATAGCTGCCGTCTGGTTTCTCCACAAGTTGTAAATAGCCTATCGTTTCCTATTTTTTACCCCATATCTTCAGAATTTGGAGAGTATTCCAGTGAATATTGTCAAAAGCTTTCTCTAAGTCTACAAATACTATAAACGTAGGTTTTCCTTTCCTTAGTATGTCTTAATCTATCTATCCGTCTAAAACTGGGCAGGTAAAACACAGTAAGGTAGTTGTAGAAACGATTGGTATTGTAGTTGTCAATTGTCGTAGCTGTGTTGGGAAAGAAACAGAGCTCCAAGCCCTAATAGAAAGCACTGAAGCTGAAGTAGTTGTAGGTACAGGGTGCTGGCCAAACCCGGAAATAAGTTCAGCCGAAATTATTTCAAACGATCTAACAGTGTTCAGAAAGGATAGATTAAATACAATTGGTGGTGGAGTATTTATTGCTGTCAGAGGTAGTTTGCCTTGTAGCGAAATTGAAGTTGATAGTTGGTGTGAAATAGTATGGGTAGAGATTATACCTTACAATCGGAGTAAACTATTAATTGGATCGTTTTAACGATCCCCCGACTCAGAAGATGTGGTTGCTGAACAGTTCAAACAAAACTTGAGTCTCATTTCAAGTAAGTACCACGTTCACACAATTATAATCGGTGGTGACTTCAATCTACCCTCGGTATGCTGGAAAAATTATACGTTTAAAGCCGGCGGCAGGCAAAAAACGTCATGCGAAATTGTACGGAATGCTTTCTCAGAAAATTATTTTGAACAATTAGTTCATGAGGCCACTCGAAGCGTAAATGGTTGCGAAAGCATACTTGACCTTTTAGCAAGAAATAATCCTGGACAAATATTGAGTATTGTGACGAATACAGGGATCAGCGACGACAAGGCAGTTGCTGCTAGGCTGAATACCGTAACGCCTACAACTATCAAAAAGTTGATAAAAATGCTCTTAACGCCTTCTTAAGAGACAGTCTTCACTCTTCCCGATCTCATCACGTATGTGTAGAAAAGTTGTGGAGTTTTCAATGAGATAGTATCGACAGCAATTGAGAGTCATATAGCACATAAATTAATAAGTGATAGCACTGATACCCCATGGTACACAAAACGGGTCAGATTGTTGTTGCAGAAGCAACGAAAAAAGCATGCCAAATTCAAAAGAACGCAAAATCCCCAAGATTGGGAAAGTTGTACGGAAGTTCGAAATATGGCGCGTACTTCAATGCGAGATGCTTTCAATAATTTCCACAACGAAATTCTGTCTCGAAATCTGGCAGGAAACCAAATTAGATTCTGGTCATACATAAAGCACACCAGTGGCAAGGCACAATCAATACATTCACTGCGCGATAACAATGGTGAAGTCACTGATGACAGTGCCACTAAAGCAGAGTTATTAAACACGGTTTTCCGGTAGTTCCTCACCAAAGAAGACGAAGTAAATATTCCTGAATTCCAATCAAGAACAACTACCAAGATGAGAAACATAGAAGTAGATATACTCGGTGTAACAAAGCAGCTTAAATCACTTAATAAAGGCAAGGCCTCCGGTCTCAGAGTATTCTGATAAAACAGCTCCATATTTAGCAATTATATACAACCACTCGCTCACAGAATGCTATCGAGAGAGTGCTATCTACAGGCGCTTCTAACCAAACTGTGAGCCTACAGAGTATCGCCTCAGTTGTGCGTCTGGATTCGTGATTTACTGTCAGAAAGGCAGAGTCCGTAGTAATAGACGGAAAGTGATCGAGTAAAACAGAAGTAATATCCGGCGTTCCCCAAGGAAGTGTTATAGACCCTCTATTGTTCCTGATCTATATTAACGACTTAGGAGACAATCTGAGTAGCCGTCTTAGATTGTTTGCAGATGATGCTGTCATTTACCGTCTTGTAAAGTCACCAGATGATCAAAACGACTTGCAAAATGATTTATATATCTGTATGGTGCGAAAAGTGGCAATTGATCCTGAGTAAAGAAAAGTGTGAAGTTATCCACATGAGTACTAAAAGAAATCAGCTAAATTTCGATTACGCTATAAGTCACACAAATCTGAAGGGTTACAACTGCAAATAACCTAAATTGGAACGATCACATATATAATACTGTGGGTAGATGTAAGGGGTCCGCAGGCCCTTACTACTAAGTTTGCATCGTCGCAGGTCGACAGGGCAACTATCGATTAGTGTGTCGGGTCGTGAGAGCGAGAGTAGAGTTCAGTGTGTGTTGTAGGTTCCCGCGAGGCGGGCAGAGCTGTGCAGAAGCCAGCAGTAGTTGATTCATGAATTACCGACAAAGGGAGTGGCCATCGCCGCGGTTTAACCTCTTTGTGTTAGTATTATACGGGAAAGTGAAGAAGTTTAATTACAAGTGTGATCAGTGATATATGTGTGCCGTTATTGAGATTCCGCGTCTACCGCGCCGGCATTATTTGGATTACAGTGTTGGATTACAGTGATTGGATTTTGCGTGTGACGATTATGAATAACGAAGAAACCTGTGCTGAGATTAGCCGTTATTAACAGTGTATGACGAAGGCAGTGGCTGTCTCCCTATTTTTGTGTTTTTGATAAGAATATAGGTCTTGATTAGTGAAGCTGCGTTTGTTGTTCTTCTTGCCACCAGACGGTTCATTATTACAGCATTTGAGAGAGACAGAATGGAATGTAACAACTCCGTAGCAGTCCAATCCGATTGCCAGCCCCATTAGGTACACGGTCATATTAATTAATTATTTATTTGGGCTGCTATTCAGATCCCGAACGAACGGGCTATAATAGAAATATAAGGGAGTGTTACACCCTTGGCTTACCATGAAAGGACAAGTGCAGTTTTCGGACGAATCGTAATGAACAATAGGTAATTTTACCTTGCTTAACGCGAGAAAATATTTTTCAACGTTGGATCGGGACAGTGCATGAACTTTAAAATCGCGACAAGGAACAGTGCATTTTGAACAATACGAAGTAATAATATCTTACGATTGTGACTAAACTTTTTTCTTGCCATATTAAATAAGAACAATAGTGTCAATAAACTGTGTTATAATGTGCAAATGCGTAAATCCGCGCGAAAAGCTGTGAAAAGTGGACACTAAAGAAAGACACGTGTGAACAGTAAAATAGCAAAACGAGCCAAGAATTCGTTAAGAAAGTTTCTTAAGAAGTGTTTAGTGGTAGTATTTTGACTGAAATTGCCTTTTGAACAGTGAAAATCGGACCGTTTTATGTGGACCTATAAACTGTTATGCGGACGACAATGTATTGTGGCGACGCAATTATTGAGTGACGTTACACAGACCCGTGTAGCAGTTGCACCAAAGAGCTTCAATCCGCGAGGTGATGTCACACGACATCCCACTACGGCGAGTGACGCGACTTCGAGACACCGAGCGCAGTCCCGGCATCTAGCAGCCGAACTACAAACTACGCCCGCCTGCAGCGCCACGGAGCGGCCGAACTACAAACTACGCCCGCCTGCAGCGCCACGGAGCGGCCGACGGAGAACTACGACGACTCGGCAGCGCAACTTCACGCAGCTCCAGCGGCAGTACTGCGCCACGCCCACTTCAAACGTCAAAACATCGCGACTCGTGGTAACGTCAGTTGGTGAGTGAAGACGACTGGTTGACATAACATTGAATTGCAGTGTGCAGTCTTCACGATAAATAAACAGTTTTTAACTGAATTTCACATTAGGAAAAGTGCCCAATTACAGTAATTTCAGAAAAGTTTGCGAAACATACTTTGAAATATTGCATACTTATTTATGCACACTGCACTGTCTAAATGGTAATTATACAGATATGCTTATTGTTTTTGGGGATTTTACAGTTATAGATTTTATGAGTGTTGTGATTTATCTTGTTTAGAACATTTTACATAAACTGTGTATGTGGAAGTTGTTATTTGAAATTATTAGGTTTTGAGGGTTGTTATGCAGTACTCATGCATGTTGTATCAATTTTGGGATTAACTGAAAAGACTGCAGGTACTGTTTGAATAGTTTCATGGTAATTAGGAGTGTTTTGGGTTACTAGAGGTTATTTTGTATTACTTGCCTGTGCATTAAAAATAAACCAAACATGTCTACTGAAGATAAGCAGGTTTGTGAGGCAGTAATTGAAGGGAAAGGGATAGGACAGGAAGACAGAAACGATTCAGGAACCAGTGATTATGGATTGTCATTAGGAAGCCCATCAGCACATTCAACTAATTATCCCGAGACACCGGGACAAACGACGAGAGCTAGGCTAGTTTCAGAGGATGCTGATAGGTGGTCGATGTTGATAGACTTGATAAAGAAGACTAACGAATCAGTAGAGAAGCGTTTACAAGAAACTAACGCGTCGTTAGAGAAGAATTCACAAGAAACAAGAGAATCATTAGAGAAGCGTTTACAAGAAACTATCGCATCGTTAGAGAAGAATTCAAAAGAAACAAGAGAATCGTTAGAGAAGAGTTCACAAGAAGCTA